>NC_057733.1:40069943-40172710 GCF_004010195.1 Chiloscyllium plagiosum | reverse complement strand
GGGAGGTGTGGGCGCACGTCTTGCACCTCCTGCGGTTGCAGGGGAAGGTGCCGGGAGTGGAGGTTGAGTTGGTTGGGGGTGTGGATCTGACAAGGGTGTCACGGAGGGAGTGGTCTTTACGGAATGCTGATAGGGGAGGGGAGGGAAATATATCCTTGGTGGTGGGGTCCGTTTGGAGGTGGCGGAAATGACGGCGGATGATGCGCTGTACATGGAGATTGGTGGGGTGGTAGGTGAGGACCTTTGAATTTCAAAGAGCCCAATAGAGCCCAAATAAGTATTTTTTTTAAAAAACTTTGATTTCCTTACTGCCTAGAGGTTCTTGATGTGAATGATTCAACAGAATTGGTTCAGGTACTCATATCCAGTTCCTCTCTCTATTTATTCATTGGAAGCATTAACTTGAGTAGTAGGACCGAGCTAATTTTTTTTCCTTTCATGAGATGTGGCCATTGCTAACAAGGCCAGTATTTGTTGCCCATCCCAATTGTCTCTGAACTGAATGAATTGCTAGAGCTGTTTCAGAAGGCAGTTCAGAATCAAACACATTGTGTGGGTATAGAATCATACTCGCACAACCACTAAGGTTGACAATTTTCCTTCCCTAGATCACCCAGGTTTTTAACAACAGTTGATGACAGTTGTCTTGTTCACTGCTGTTGAGACTAGCTTTCAATTCTAGATTTGTAAATTGAATCACAATTCCACCAGAAGGTTTGTTGGGTTTTGAACCCAAGTCCCCACAACATTAGTTTGGACCTCTGAATACTTACAAGTTGAGTGACATAACCACAACGCCACCATCTCATTAAATACCCTCATTAAAATTTGAAATTAAGAATTCATGTGTTTGTACATTAAGAGACAACAATAATTACTGCTTTCTATCGGACTTAGTTCATCTTTAATATGCCATTTTCTTTCAGTAATGGGATTGACATTGACCTCCTTTGTTTTTAATTTTGAAACTGTCCAAATGCAATCTTCATTTGAAATGATTAAAACAGACACATGAAAGAAAGACTGTAAATAACCTTTAGTGTTATAGAATCATAGAGGTATACATTATGGAAACAGACCCTTCAGTCCAACTTATCTATGCCAACCAATTATCCTAACCTTTCCTTTGTTTCAGTTATTTTTTTATCTAATCTATCACAGCAAAACCAATTCTCAGCACAACTTTGGTTTCTCTTCCTGCTCCATCACCATTCCTTTTGGATCCTGAAGACTAATTCTTCTGCCTTTCAATCTTTCCTAACTTTCATCGTACCAGACTTTCTTTTTGTCCTCAGTACACCCCACCAGCCTTTGCTAGAAAATAAATGATCCAAATCTTCCTATGTCCTAACAGCTACATAGACAGGAGTTGCATGCCTGGAATTGCAGAAGTCCCAACATTGCTGAATCCCTTGGAAGTTAAAACTTCTGAATGAGAACTACCTAGTGTTTGGAACTCCTAAATAATAGGCCCCATCTTCAAATTGGAGTTGGACACTTCAGGGAGATCCATCCAAGTTGGCTTAAAATTGATATTCAAGGAACATTAGAGAAATTAAAACCTAAAGTCATAGGCACTTTCACTGAGCTGGTTTGTTTCTCTGCAGACCCCACCAGCACTCTGTCATTTCTACCAACACAGACAATGAAGGACAAAAATTCAACTGGGACGATGTAACCATCTTAACGCAGGCAACACAGAGACACGCCAGAGAATTCCTTGAAGCCTGGCACTCCGACTGGAACTTAATCAATAAGTAAATTGAACTGGACCCCAGATACAAACCACTCGGATACAGAACTGGAATTAGCAACACACAGAGACACACAAACACCATGCGAGACCACCAACACCTTATCAAAGACACACTGATGATGTCACCCAGCGAGGCGCGAAACGTCTGCAGATAAACACATTAGCTCAGCAAACAAATCTACGACTTCATCCATAACCCAAGCTAGAAATCTTTTCAAAAACTCCAAATTAAAACCTGTTATAACTCCTGGGTAACTATTAATTTGAGGTGCCCCCCTTTCTCCCTACTCAACCCTGACAACCAATTCCTAATTCCACCCTTTCACACCAAAACCACTGATCCATACACTCCCCAAACCTGCCATAATTAGATCCAACCCAATCCCAAATGACCACCCACCTCCCCTCGCAACCACCACCATCACTGAACTGCAAACACCTATTCTTCACCAGAACCTAAAAGCCCTGTCTAACAACCCAGCGCCTGTCTGGACCTGACAACTGAACTCAGACCCAATCCCTGTACTGTTTGGACTCTAAAGCTCGATGACAGGACCCTTTCAATCCAATCCCATCCATCTCCCCACTGTCCCAACTGAACTCCTCCCTCTGTCTGGCCTGACTCACTCGCTACTCACATGCCATCCCAAACCCTCACCCACCTGGTGCCCTAACCAAACTTGCCTTCACTTAGTAGCTGTGACACTGGCTTCAGAACCATTACATCCTGGAAGATGGCAGGAAATGTTGTGAAAAAGGAATATGTTTCAATGTTGAATCACTTACCATTGGCTGCATGGATTTCAGCATCTACTTCTGATGCTTCAGGTGAACAGGCCACTGGTCTAAAAACTTTCAGGGAGCACTCTGGGTTGGAGTCGGATAATGTGTTCCGAAGATGAGTCAAACTGGATTCAAAACATTAACTCTGTTTCCATCTCCACAGTTACTGCCAGACCTGCTAAGTTTCTTCAGCATTCTCTGTACAGGTATCCCCCACTTTTCGATCGTTCACTTTATGCCAATTCGCTTTTACAAAAGACCCACTTTAGTACCTGTTTTCGATAACCGAAAGAGGATTTTCGCTTTTACAAGAAAGCACGCACAGCGAGAGTGGCGCCGCCAAGCGCCTTCCCTGGGACTACACTCAGGCATCTCAACACCAAGCCGCCATAGCTTTTAACAGTATCTGTGAGCATCTGTACTTTATCTCAATTTAGTTTGTGCATCCATTAGCAAGATGTGTCCTAGGGTATCCTGTACCTCCCACCACCCCAACCTCCAACTACCTTCACTATATGTTCGCATTAGTTCAGGTTTTATGTGTTATTTGGTATGATTTGGTAGTTTTTTTTAGGGTCTGCGAAAGCTCAAAATTTTTTTCCATATAAATGGATGGGTAATTGCTTCTTCATTTTACGCCATTTCTGCTTACGGACGGTTTCATAGGAGCACTCGCCTTTCAGATAAAGGGGGACACCTGTAATTGTTCTGGTAAAATGTGTAATGTTTAGTTTGATATAGATTGAAAATGGGGTTTTAAAATACTTTCTAATTCATCATGTTTAGCCAACATTTTCTCTTTGGAAGGGACGTTCTATTTCTATTGGCTCCTGTGTTGATGAACATTCACCAAACTGACATATCTATTATGTTTTGTATTCTGTAGATGTTGCCATAATTTGTTAAGTAATTCTAGCATGTTCAATTTTAATTTCAGATTTCCAGCATCTGCAGTATTTAATTTTTTGATGATGGCAGTAACTTCTCATAAGTAGGTGCTTTTTCTTTGTATTTGTATCGAGGTCTCACACTCATATAAAACATCTAGTGATCTAGCTGATGCATGTTCAAAACAGATTATTCTGACTCTCATATTTGTAACTCTGTGATGAAATGTCTAATTTTTAAACAATTGCTATATAGTTCTCTTTAGTCAATCAGCCAGCCCCAAAGTGAAAAGCCATTGCAGAGGAAAAAGACCTGCTGCAAAAATTTCCAAAATGATGCTTTTAAACAGTTTTACTGAGTCTAACATTCACTGAGAATAAGGTGAGGTTCTTGTGTACCAATAGCAGAAAAGTACAGGTAAATAAATAATATTGTTTTTCCAATTGTTCTAGGTGCCGATTATAGACACAGAATTTGACTCTCTGCTACTCCAAACATTATTCTTGAAATTAGGTCTTGACTAAAAGAACAAATAAACTGAAAGGTTATCTATCGATCGCAACTGAGTCAAGTCACAAACAGCCCTATAAGTCTCTGAGCTTTCTGCCCTGGATCTTCTGTCAAGATTTGTTTGGAGAATACCAGTGTCCAACAAATCAAACATCAGAATGTAGACAAAATTCTGAAACCCCAGAGTAGACATCAGGGCAACTGAATTGACATTGAGTGTGTTTAAGTGCTTTTTCTGTTTATTTGGCCAAAAGATGTCTATTTTTTCTGCATTTACATAATGGAGTTTTTAAAACACAAGTGGAAATTTTATGGCAATCCGAGTGTTTTGCTGAAGGATTTGTGAGATAGACAGACAAAGACATTGACACAAATAATCACCCTTAATTAACTGTCAAGTCAAGTGAGAATTACACATTGCCCACTTACTTTGGCACGCAGTTTAAAGGTGGACTATAATGTTTCTTTCCATCTCTCTGCATTGGTTTCTGATTGATTTGTATATATATTCTAAGAAATGCAAGAGAACACCCCTTAGTCGTTTTCACATCATGGGTTTATGGATTGAAAATCTTATTGGTTGTTCCTCGATTCTCATTTTGATGATGTCCTTGACATGAATGTAGTCCACTGGACTTTTAACGCAATCTCACTAGCAGCTTCAGATGATGTCAATTAAATTTTAGTTTTATCCTAGTGTGTTATACTCAACAGGGAAAGCAAAAAACATTGGTTCCTTTGTATATAGGATTCACATGAAGCATTTCCAGGTCAAGTATGCTAAGGGTTAACTGAAGTCCAAGGCTCTTTCTGGATTACACAATAATTGAGTAACACCAAAGACAGGTCTTAAAGTCAAAGGATAGATGATAACACACAGTAATGCATGGTATTATCCCCACTAACTTTTACTGCAATTGTTGTTCTAATGTAAAATGTATTTATTTATTCATTGTCACATGTACTTGTTACATGTACTTGTTACGAATACAATGAAAAGTGTTGTATAATGTCGCCACTCTCCAGCACCTTTTTAAAACCACAGAAAATTAACCTAGACATAGAATATAAAAGTAAAGGATAAAGAACTGAAGTTAAAAGTTCAACATTGTAAAGTACCTTAGCCATGGGCCTAGACCCAGGGTCTACCATCCCGATACTGAGTCCAACACCAGCGGGAAGGAGACGGCCAGCTTAGAGTCCCTTTGCCACTCCAACCGCATCGCCATTCTTCAATGCCATTTTGCCTCCACCAACATCACCGATACCATGAATCCGCGCTGGGCCGATCTTGGCAATGCCGCCGCGGAAGTCGCCAAGTCCCGAACTGGATTTAAACACGACGCTGGGCCCACCATGCCAAAGCAGCCAATGCTGACGGGTCCCACATCAGGCACTGGGCCCAATCTCACCTCCCTCTGTCTCCATCGCCACCAGGAACACAAACTCAACTCCAACTCACTGGACATCTCACCGCCACCGATACCATCCGAGCTGTCTGCAACAAGATGAGTGTAAAAAAAAGGAGAAAGAAGAAGATACAGAAAAAGGAAAAGTGGGTGTAGTGGATGAGCCCAGCCTGAATGCTGCGCTGCTTAGATTAGATTAGATTACTTACAGTGTGGGAACAGGCCCTTTGGCCCAACAAATCCACACCGACCCGCCGAAGCACAACCCACCCAGACATATTCCCTACATTTACCCCTTAACCTAACACTACGGGCAATTTTGCATGGCCAATTCACCTACCCTGCACATTTTTGGATTGTGGGAGGAAACCGGAGCACCCAGAGGAAACCACGTAGACACGGGGAGAATGTGCAAACTCCACACAGAGAGTCGCCTGAGATGGGAATTGAACCTGGGTTTCTGGTGCTGTAAGGCTGCAGTGCTAACCACTGTGCCACCGTGCTGCCAATCTGTAAACACCAAACAGAAGCTTACTTCACTGCCATCTTGTAATCATACCATAGACTTTTACTTCCTTTTCTCAAGAACACATTTCAAACTACCCCTTCTTCAGTTCTCAAAGACACCCTATGAATGGTGCAGCAATTATCAGTATCACAGTTATGTTGCTCCATGCGGTTTGAGGAGCTGTGTGTGGTTAGGAATTGGAAATCATAAATAGCTAGAAACTCTAAGGTGGGGAAGGTTGGAGAAGGGATGGGATTGTTGTTATGCTTCCTCTCAACCAAGTACTTCACTGTCCACAAATACAAATGTGCAATGGCCAATTGTACAAGATAACAGAGCATTAGGACCACCCCTGAGTTGGATTGAGCTAAGTTCTAGACAATGGTTTATTTGCAACACTCAAAAAAAGTGAAATTGAATAATGAGCTCAATCACCAGAAAGACCTGGATGTGAACTCTCGATCCGTCTGCAAATATTTGCATTTCTAGTCTCCTTTCAGCACGTTAATCAAGGTGGAAATAGAAATCTGCATTCAATTTTTCAAAAAGTATTTGGTAATAAAACAGTTTTCAAACTTTGTATTAAAAGTGTGACAGGTAGATGAGTCAGTAGTAGTTGCTTGGGACATTATGTTGGGATGAGGACATGGCTGCAGTTTGGAAAGTACAAACAGCTTGCAGCTAAACCAATTTGCATTATTTCATGCAATTGCTTTGAGTCGTTAAAAGAGATGATCAAATTCTGCCCGAAAAGAAAAGACTTTTAATAAACAACTTGCCAGTCTAAATACACACTACCCTGGAGTTACTTGCATGGCATTAATTACATCGTTGCATCCAAAATTGTGCCCACTTTGCTGAGGTGAATTTGTACTCAAGTATCCTTGTAAATCACAAGATTGAAAATAGAATCAGTGCAATCTCCAAACGGTATTAACACAGTTAAATAAAAAAAAGTTAAATAATTGGTGCATAACCAATAAGATTTCAAGTTGATAGAAGGAGGCTGCAATAAATATTTAGAGGAGAAGAGCTTGCCTTCAGAGTAAGCTGTTAAGATAATGAGTACTTATCTCTGTCCCTTATTTACACTGCATTGTAGAGGGGCTGAGTAGTTCCCCAACCTTTCATTTCCACCAGCCATGAGTGTCTGATACAAAAGACAAAGTTGTCCAAATAAAGACAGTACTCAGTTCTGTTGGAGTTGAGATAAAACAGTATAGCGGCCTTAAAGTGCAGTGAGAAAGAGGGCATTACCAGATGCAAAAGAAGCGTATGGAATTAGTTGCTATAATATGAGAGGAGAAAAGGCCAATGACTTGTGGGAGGAAACGTAAGTGGCAGAATAGCAAGTAAATAATGGTAAATCCCATATATGGAGCTAGATATCACAATACACGCCTGGGTAAAGTCATTCATAGTTGTTCAGGTGTCCTTAAAAAGAGTATTAAGAATTTATGTCAGATTTCTGTATTTCAGAAGCAGGTGGCAACTCTGTGGGACATTGATGGATACAGGATTTACTGTGATGTCTCGTGATTATAATTTATTTGCTCAATTTGTATTTTAATTGTTTTTATTTATTTAAAAATTCTCTTGCCGTCCCTCAGCACAACACATGAACTAACTTGCTTGCCCAGTCCCTCGGGATGATCTCTGCAGCTGCCTTTATCTCACCTGAATTAAGGACAGTGAACCTGATCATTTAGCATTTTGCCGATCCCACTGATACTCTCTGCGCATCTTGTGGAATTTTCGAGAGACATTGAATGGATAGACATAGTCTCCTGTAAACATTTGCTGATTATATTTGCAAATCCTATGCTCATTATAGGAACCACTGATGACTCATCCTTTCAATTGCACCAGTCAGTGAGCCATCTAACCTATCAGTTCTTGTAGATTATTATTGTCTACCAGTAAATGGTTGGACTTCACATTTAAGAATGATTGATATGTTTGAATGGTGAATCTGTAAAAGATCAGTTGCTTATTATTTATAAAGAACATTAACAGTGGGCTATGGTCATTCAATTGTGGAGCAGCGTATGTGTGTCAACTATATTCTCAGTTACTTGCACACACACATTTACAACAGTGGTCACTGGACAGTGATGAGGAACTGGAACAACAGCTATGTTTACTGACTCAAGACTGTAAGGCTTGTAGTGCAAAATCAGCCCAAACTGTTAACGTGCATGTAAAGCAGGAATTAAATCAAAGTTTCTCCTGTTCTGGTTACCCACAATTATTCATTGGTGTCAAGGGAAGTGGATGACAAAGTCAGAGGCTAAGATTGCCAACAGAAGTCGGATCTCGATGTCACAGTAGGTTGCGAGATGCACTGGCTGACAATACATCTGTGGAAGAAAACGTGAGGACTGCAGATGCTGGAAAGTCAGAGTCTAAAATGGTGGTGCTGGAAAAGCACAGGAGGTCAGGCAACATCTGAGGAGTAGGAAAGTCGACATTTTGGCCATAAGCCCTTCATCAGGAATGTGGAGGGGCAAGAAAGATGAGAGATAAATAGGGATGGTGGGGGTGGGGCTGGGGGAAAGGTAGCTGGGAAGTGATAGGTCGATGCAGGTGGGAGGTAATTGTGACAGATTGGTGGGGATGGTGGGAAGGAAGATGGACAGATAGGACAGGTCAAGACAGCGGTGCTGAGTTGGAGGGTTGGATCTGGGATGATGTGGGACGAGGGGAAATTTGGAAACTAGTGTAGTCAATGTTGATGTAGTTTTAGGGTCCCCAGATGGAAGATGGGTGTTCTTCCTCTAGTTGGTGGGTGATTTTGATTTGGCGGTGGAGGAGGACCAGGACTTGCACATCCTTGGGAGAGCATTTCAGGGAACATCTCTGCAGCACCCAAAACAACCAACCCCACCGCCCATGGCTGAACACAATTCCCCCTCCCACTCCGCCAAGGACATGCAGGTCCTGGGCATCCTCCATTACCACACCCTCAACACCTGACACCTGGAGGAAGAATACCTCATCCTCTGCTTTGGGACCCTCCAAACACATGGCATCAATGTGGATTTCAACAGTTTTCTCATTTCCCTCCCACCCCATCTTATTCCAGATCCAATCTTCCAACTTAGCACCACCCTCCTGACTTGTCCTACCTGTCCATCTTACTTCCCACCTATCCGCTCCACCTTCCTCTCCAACCTATCACCATTACCCCCACCTCCATCTACCTATAGCATTCTCAGCTACCTTGCCCCCAGCCCCATCCCCCTCCCATTTATCTCACCACGCTCACAGCTCACAAGCCTCATTCCTGATGAAGGGCCCTTGCCCGAAACATCGATTCTCCTGCTCCTCGCATGCTGCCTGACCTGCTGTTCTTTTCTAGCACCTCATTATCGACTCTAAATAGACAAGGTCTTTTCCCTGGGGTGGGGGAGCCCAGAACTAGAGGGCAAAGGTTTAGATTGTGTGGGAAAAAAATTAAAAGGGACCTAAGGGGCAAGTTACTTCATGCAGACGGTGTGGCGTGTATGGAATGAGCTGCTAGAGGAAGTGGTGGAGGCTGGTAAAATTACAACATTTAAAAGGCATCTGGATGGGTATATGAATAGGAAGGGTTTAGAGTGATATGGGTCAATTGCTGGCAAATGGGACTAGATTCATTTAGAAAATCTAATTGACATGGACGAGTTGAACTGGGTCTGTTTCCATGATGTACACCTCTAGACTTTATTTGCTCTAAGTAATTAAGAAATTGTACCTGTACTTAAAAGAATAGAGCATATTAAACTGATTACCACAGTTGGGTTGTGAGAATTGTTTACTATTTTCCAGTGTGAGTTTCATTCATTCATGCAATTTCTCATAAGTGCTGTTTTGACAGTTTCTTAAAGGGATAACAACCCAGTTATAAGGTATTTAGCAAGTACATACAAACTGGGGAGAATGTTTGCTGTTTCAAGTCTGAGGGGCAGTTGGTAAGGCCTGATTAATATGAGAATCTTTCATGGAGATATGATGGCAGGGTGACATTGTTCTGAATATGCTACACTTATTCAGAGGTAAATAGGCCTAAACACTGCTTGTAGCAAGGGTTGATAAGGTGTGTAAATGCAGTAATGGTCTTGAAAGGGTTATTTTAATTAGAAAGGATTGTTTTAATTTGCCCTATCTTATGATAGTAAAATATACTACAGAGCCATGGTTTTATGAATGAATGAATGAAACCATGTTATAGTATGAATGAATGAAACAGGAATGCGGTATTTGCTTGTGAGTGGGTTAGTAAAGGAGTCATGAATGAATAAACATACAGCGCTTCTGAGTGTGTTATTGAAGGGACCTCGAATACAACATACATCATACATCATACAACATGGTGGCAACAATGATGGATTCCAAAACACTGAAAATTCAAATTAAAAAAGTTAGAAGTCAGACTGAAAGTAAGTACTGGATCTATAGATCTTGAAAGGAAAAGTTGAAGAATTCTAAAACTGGTCAAAAGACATACTGAAGGCAATACATATCATAAAATCAACTTTAAAAATCATTCAAGGTAGCATCATAGGAGTGTGATGATGTGTGAAGAAGATCCTGATCTAACTATCACAGATTTCAAGTTGGGGAAATAAGCAAACATCATGGATCTGGTAAGCAACCTTCAATAAAAGGGTAGAAATGGATTCAACACCACACCATATGGAGTGAAACAGATCTCTGGCAAAGCTGGCTTAAAGGAAAGGAATGCATTACAGATCTGACATGGACACCATCACACCTGGCAACCGCAAGGCAACACAAATGAAAAATTAAAACAAAAACACTTGATACTCTGGGGAAAGGAATGAAGAGATTATCAAAATAATTTAAAGTGAAGCAGTTTTCAACAACTTTGCAGCATTCAAGAAATAAATACCAATTGCAGCTGATAGATTAGCCAGGGAGAGGCAGTGACCACAGTGGGAGTCATTGAGAGGCTGAGCAACACAGAAAAGCTTCAAGTACTCAAAAGGCAATGTAAAACATCAGATGACCCACATCAAAGTTTGGAAAATTTGTTAATCTTAAACTTGCACAGCCAGAGAGGTTTGGACACATGAACGGACTGAATCAGAACTTAAAACGGGACACTTGGGAGTAGAAAAATTGAAGTTACAAATTACACATTAGCTCACTATCATGTCCTTTCTCCCCTCCCCCATCACAGTGTCTGTCCTTTCAAGTCTGAAAGTTAGACACACCATTGTTCTTCCATTCTCACAATCCAATCACTTAATCTGAACTATCAAAATCTTTTCCACGTCAGCACCCTACACCCTCTACTTCCACCCCCCCACCCCCACCCCAAACTGTAGCATAAATGCTGTCCCCTTCACACTTCACTTCAGGTCTGAAGAAGAGTCATCTAGTCTCAAAACGTTAGCTTATTCTCTCTCCATGGATGCCGTCTGATCTGCTGTGATCTCCAGCATTTGTTGTTTCTAGAAATATTACTTATATCACTATTGATTTCTCTTAAACCTCTAAGACATGCGGACTGACACATGATGCTGCATATCACAATTATTGTACTTCATAGTGTATAAAGTGCTTTCAAATATTTTGGACAGCTTTCCATTAATCCTTTACGTTCTGCGTTTCTCTTCATTGAGAATAATCTCACGTTGCTCAGTCAGTTGTGGTGTTTTAGTTCACAGTTATGCTCATGAAAGGCATTAACCAGAGGAAGAAGAAGAAGAACTAGGCAAAAATCTACTGGAGAATTTGAAAGAACAGAAAAAGAAATGGACAAATGATATAACTGAAGGTCTTTTCTGACTGTCATCCACTTCTGCTCCCTTAAGTAGGAAGTTGGATTAAAACCAGAAGAACAGAAAATGTCAGTGGAAACTGGGGTGCTGAGTCAAGGCCAAGTGTTAAATGTTCCATGCATACCTTGACAGAATGCCGATGTCCTCTGTGCAAGCAATTGGCTGAGGAAGTACGGAGACACACCAGCCCTGGCACTGGGAAGGTCACAGTGACACCACTGGAACGTCTTGTACAGCACATTCGAAAGCTTCTTTGTGGAGTCTGGTCAGGAGAGGAAAAATGTAAAATATTGTCAGCCTATACCTCTAAACTTTGCATAGTTAATGGTTTCTCTGCAATATTTTCAGCTTTAAATATTTCTGTTTTTAACCAACCAAACTTAACTGAACAAATGCATATCACAAAATAAGTATAGTAAATTCCCTCGGGGAGGCGGGCAATAATTTTACTATCATTCATCCTGAGTCACAAGTTGATGTGTTTTCCAATCAGACTTTCTCATTTTGAGTCATACAGCACAAAAATAAACCCTTCAATCCACCCAGTCCATGCCGACCATAATCCAAACTATTTCACAATTCGCCTCTTAATCACAGCCCTAAAACTAACGAATCCACTTTACTGGTGAGATGCTAATTTTCCATTTAAACCCATTGACTTTCAACCCGAAGTGATCAATTCTCCGTGTACTCAAAATTCTTTCTTTTAAACAATTTAGGGTTAATGCACATCCTAGTCAGAGCATCTCTCTCAGTAAGGTTCTTCAAAATCATTCCTGATGTATTTCTTTTGCTTTTTTTTAAAATTTGTTTTTCTCGCAAGTTTAAGATAGAACATGCCTTCATCTGACCAAACCCAGCTACAAAAGGCATGTCATTTGGAATGATTTTGTGAGGTGGATTTGCTTTGGATCTGGTACGCCATCCTACAGTTATTTCAACTTCAGACAGACAGGACCACCCCAATGCAGAGAGCACAGGCAAGTGAAACTGGAGTAGCCATTTTTGATGCTAACCTCAGACGACAAGTCACAGTCAAGCCAGTTGCAGACTAACTGTTGTCAGTCATGGGCACTACATGGAACATTTAAGATTAATTTAATAAATCTGAGTTATTAGGAAATATATCCAACAAAAACATTCCTGCAAAAGGGTGAAGAAGGGTCTCACTTCTACCCGGTGGCCATAATCTTCATCCACGTTTTAGAAGGAATGTAATATGATTGTATAATAAAATGTTCTATTTTATAAATCCCATAAATTGCATTCAATTAATCCTGCATATTTGATTAAACCCAGCCAGTGAAAGATATTATATCTTTCCTATCTAAGCATTACTTAAATGATGAAAGGCAATATAATTTCTTTAAGCAGTTATTTTATAGAAAACCAGTCTCCAGATCGTAAAGATGCTGAACCACAATCTAGGTGGCCACATCAGTGCAGTATTCACGGAATGCGGCACTTGCAGAGATGCCATATTTTCAAATACGGCATTAAACGTTAAGTTCCTTTTTGCCTTGCTAAGGGAAGTTATCCTAGCTTCCTACTCAGCTTTGATTCTTCAATTAAAACACAAATTGTAGCCATTTATCAACACCACGATTGCTGCACAGAACATGGCTGAGCTGTAACCTACACAACAGCAGTGAGTCGGTTCAAAATAAATTGATTGATTGCGAAGTGCTCTGGGACATTCTGGGGACAATTTTCCAAAACCACCGCCAGTATTTCTCACATCAGTTAGCAGGAGGCCCAGGAGGGTGACCAATCTTTGTTTTTTCCTCCTTTTCTCCAAAGATGGAACATCTCACTGATGTTTCTGGCCCTGCCAGGAACTGACAGCAACCATTCATAACTTAGACAAAGTATTTCAAGTGACAGTTTTACGTGAGAGTCAAATCTGTCACCATTTTTAGCTGGAAAGAGAATCCTCTTAGCTCTTGACTCTTTTAATTGAAGTCAAAATGCTTAAGCCACACACAGCACTGTTCTTTCAGTTATGAAGTACTGAAGTTCTAAAGGAAATAGATTAACAAATAAAAAATACAGCATTAAAATTAGGTCTCAAAACAGTCTTCCAACAGCGAGGATGCTGTCAGTAAGATTTGGATGAAAATTCCATGTAGAAAGTGAAAAATATTTTTATTTTGTATGGGGAAAATCATGTCCCCATGACTATTAGATCCAGCAGCACAATGTTAGGAACATATTATTTCTTTATGGTGGCAACTCTCACTCCCAAAAAAGACAGTCACTTGAAATGCTTAGTTTTGCATAAATGGTTCCTCTCAGTTCTTGACAGAGACAGAAGCTGCAGTGAGATGTTACATCTCAGGAAAAGGGAAGAGAATAAAACACTGATCATCCTCTTTGCCCTCACGTTAACCACTGGGAAATTCTGGCAGCAAACTGGGAACTTGAAACATCCCAAGATTCTTCACAGCCAGTCAAATATGCTTGAAAGCTACATGCTGTCATGTTGAAAAACAGAGCAGCCAACCTGCATCCAATAGAGGCCCACAAATACACGAATAAATGACGTGCCAACTTATTTTTGTGATCTTGTTCAAGGGATAGATGTGTCATTGTTGAGTAAGACAATAAAGTTTTCCTCTCCCCTATTTCAATATTGCTGTGGAATGTTTAATATTCACTTCAGTTGCCTTTCATTTAGTGTCTCATTCAGAGAAAACCTTATGAAAATGCAGCACTCCTGAAAAACTGAGTAAATTCAGATTATAATAAGATACCTTTCAGCTTGAGTCTGAAGATATAAAATGATGGAAAGGGAAAACTTATGACTATATCAATGAGGTGGATGAGAATGTACAAGGCATGTTTAGTAAGTTTGCTGATGACACTAACATAGGTGGTATCGTGGACAGTGAGGAAGGTTATCAGGAATTGAAGCTTGATCAGCTGGGGAAGTGGGCTGAGAAATGGCAAATGGAGTTTAATATAGATAAGTGTGAGGTCTTGCATTTTGGAAAGTCAAATGAAGGTAGGAGTTTCATGGTGAATGGTAGGGCCTTAAGGAGTGTAGTAGAACAGAGGGGGTCTTGGAGTTCAGGTGCACGGTTCTCAGAAGATGGAGTCCCAGGTAGACAGGGCAGTGACCAAGGCTTTTGGTACACTGGCCTTCATCAGACAGGGCATTGAAAGGAGAGGTTGGGAGGTTGTGTTGCAGTTGTGCAGGATGTTGGTGAGGCCGCACTTGGAGTATTGTGTTCAGTTTTAATCACCATGTTATGGGAACGATGATATTAAACTAGGAAGAGTGTAGAAGAAATTTATGAGGATGTTACTTCATCTCAATATCTGAGCTATAGGGAGAGGTTAAACAAGCTAAGACCTTTTTCTTTAAAGCATAGGAGACTAAGGGGAGACCAATAAAGGTGTATAAGATCATGCGAGGCATGGATAAGGTGAGTGCAGTCAGTCTTTTTCCCAGAGTTGGGGAATCGAGGACTAGAGAGCATCAGTTTAAGTTAGAGGGGAAAGAATAAAAGAGAACCTGAGAGACAACCTTTTTACACAGAGGGTGTACAGATATGGAGTGAACTGTCAGCAGACGTGGTTGAGGCAGGTACATTAACAACAGTTAAAAGACATTTGGACAAATACATGGATGGGAACGGATTAGAAGGATATAAGCCAAGTGCAGGGAAATGGGGTTAGCAAGAATGGACTTATTTTGAGATTACAGTGTGGAAACAGGCCCTTCGGCCCAACAAGTCCACACCAACCCGCAACCCACCCCCCTACATTTACCTAACACTAGGTGCAATTTAGCATGGCCAATTCACCTAACCTGCACACTTTTGGATTGTGGGAGTGTGGTGAAAGGGTTAAAATTGTGTCCCAATACATGTGTGAATCTAACCGAAAATGGAAGGTGTCGCTTAGTCCCGTGTGAATCTTATTATACACCTTCCCGTGTGAATCTTCTTATCTGTATGTAACCAGAATGGAATGTGTTTTTTAGCCTTGCTCTGCTGTTCACATGAATGTTTATATCTGGAAAAGAGTATATCAGCTGGAAAAGTCTCCAGTTCGGTAGAGTCTGCTCCGGGGTTACGTTTAACCGCCGAGCGTGGGTTGTTGGCAACCGCTCTACGAGAACTGACGGCTCCCAGTTCCGGTAACATGTAGAGTGAGTATAAGCCAGACCCGTTGTAAGTATGAGACCTGGTTGTGGCGACGCTGCGGGGAATAAAATGCTCATATTCTAGCAGACTCGCCTCTTGGTCGTTTGTTCTGTGTCAGACTACTCTCCTACGAACCTGACCTTGAGAATTTTTTAAAACAGGGAGGAAACCAGAGCACCTGGAGGAAACCCACACATGTGCAAACTCCACACAGAGAGTCGCCTGAGGCAGGAATTGAACCCGGGTCTCTGGCACTGTGAGGCCCCAGTGCTAACCACTCTGCCACCGTGCTGCCCATTTTGTTCGATATGGACCAGTTTGGGCCAAAGGGCCTGTCTCCATGCTGTGTGACTCTATGACTCTATGACAAAGTATTATTCTTGCAAAAATTTGTTGTATAGCAAATAATACTTAGAGTTATAGAGATGTACAGCATGGAAATAAATCCTTTGGTCTGACTCGTCAATGCTGACCAGATATCCTAAATTAATCTAGTCCCATTTGTCAGCACTTGGTCCATATCCCTCAAAACCCTTACTATTCGTGATCCCATTCAGATACCTTTTAAATGTTGCAATTGAACCAGCCTCCACCACTTCCTCTGGCATCTCATTCCATACACGCACCACCCTCTGCGTGAAAAAGTTGCCCCTTAGTTAACCATACATTTTTAAAAAATTTTAGAACCTGAGAACTACTCAGTTAAAGATTTTACTGCAATTTACTGAAGTGTTGGCTTAAAGCACTCTATTCTCAATCTCCAGAAGGACTCAAACATTCTAAGCTTCCCTTTCCATGTGACTTTACCAACTGCTAAGATCATATATAATAATCATAGAAACCTGAAAAGGGTATGACTGTATGGCTTGTTAGGCCATTTCAGAAAGCAGTTAAAAATCAATCACATTGTTGTGCATCTGGAGTCAGATTTAGATTGGACAGGACAGATTTGCTCCCAGAGGGGCAAGTGTGCACCGTACTGGTTTTTCTATTTTCACAACCGTTGTTACAGATTTACCCCAAATATATTCATTAGTTGGGTTTAAATTGCAGTGGTCGGATTTGAAGTCCTGTCTCGGGTGTGTTCATCCAGGCCTCTGGAATACAAGCTACTGGATCCCAAACATAAGGAATGATTCATGTCCCAAAGATCTTTCCGATGATCTCTTCCTTAATTTGCTTAGATTCAAAGGTAATTTTTTCATTTATTTAGTGGAGTGAGGGTATTGTTGGCTGCCTTGTTCTTGTTCTTCCACCAGGTCAAGTGAGAAAACGGGAAAGATTGTTGACATTTGGCACCAGCCTAGATTCACTCACTAATGGATTTATTTTGAACCTTCATCTGCCAGTAAGACAGGAAGAGTGCCCTTTGCACTGACCTTTGTAGTCTGGGTGGAATCAGACTGTTAGAGATTAAAGCATGGTATACAGAATAAGAGAAAATCGATGACATGAAAGTGGGTCTTAACCAAATTAAGAAACAGACAAAAGTTCAGTCCTGCAAACTACAAAGCTACTTATCTCTCAGCAGTAAAATTCATAGTCGAGAGAGAGAGGTGCTAGAAAAGCACATCCGGCCAGGCAGCATCTGAGGAGCAGGAAAATCGATGTTTCGAGCATAAACTCTTCATCAGGATTCCTGATGAACGGCTTATGCCTGAAATGTTGATTCTCCTGCTCCTTGGATGCTGCCTGACCTGCCGTGCTTCACCAGCACCACACTCTCGACTCTGAGCTCCAGCATCTGCAGTCCTCACTTCCTCCTGATAAAACTCATAGTTCAGCATTGAACTTCTCTGATTCCACAATTTTAACTTAGTAAATTTATATATTGTTTCTGAAAGTAAAATAGACTTCATTGCAAGGCCAAAACAAAATAAGGTTACTAAATGACCAGAAGTTTGAATGAAAGTGGTGTTAAATGAAAGGAGGGAGCAAATGTTGATAAAGAATAAATTAGTTCAGAACATACAAAGTTATGGCAGCTCACCACTTTGTTTTGGCAGATTTCAATTCTCAATTTTAAGTGCATTCTTTGAAATGGACTGGAAGGGTGAACCAGTCAGATCCTTGACCAGACTGCAAGTTACAAAGTTACTGTGCAAGAGGAATGCATCATTAGAGAAAAGGAACATTAATAGAATATGAGAAAGTGAGGACTGCAGATGCTGAAGATCAGAGTCAAGATTGTGGTGCTGGAAAAGCACAGCAGGTCAGCCAGCATCCGAGGAGCCGGAGAATCCATGTTTCTGGCATAAAAATGTTGATTCTTCTGCTCCTCAGATGCTGGCTGACCTGCTGTGCTTTTCCAGTACCACATATTTTGACTCTGATCGCCAGCTTCTGTAGTCCTCACTTTCTCCGAGTTGATTTCAAACCTACTGCAAAGCCTCTTCCAAGGATGCCTACCTTGAAGAAGTTCTCCTACTGTCTCTACAAGGATCTCAGTGAGTCTCTCTCTCTTTCTCTCTCACTGCACTCCCTCTTGCCCCAGGTCATCTCCTTGGCCCTGAAGCTCTTCAGCCACATCCTGAAGCAGACTCGTTACCACAGCCACAACTCCTTCCTCATTCTATCAAACATCTTTTGGATGTCTACATATATCATACCAACTATTTCTGTTGTTACCTCAAAGAGAAATCAAAAATGTGCTGTATTACTGTAAAGAAAATTAATTTGAGGAAATAAAAAGGATGTTCAAGGAATGAATTCTAGAAGATCCGTTGAATAGATAATTGACTTGATGCATTGAGAGTAGGCGTTGGGAGGTCATGTTGCAGCTGTACAGGACATTGGTTTGGCCAGTTTTGGAATACTGTGTACAAATCTGATCTCCATGCTATTGGAAGGATGTTGTGAAACTTGAAAGGGTTCAGAAAAGAATTACAAGGATGTTGCCAGGGCTGGAAGGTTTAAGCTATAGGGAGAGGCTGAATAGGATGGGACTATTTTCCCTGGAGTGTCAGAGGCTGAGGGGTGACCTTATAAAGCTTTATAAAATCATGAGGGGCTTGGATAGGATAAATAGACAAGGTTTTTTTCCCTGGGGTGGGGGAGTCCAGAGCTAGAGGGCATAGGTTTAAGGTGAGTGGGGAACGATTTAAAATGGACCTGAAGGGCAACTTTTACTTGCGGAGGGTGGTGTATGTATGGAATAAACTGCCAGAGGAGCTGGAGGAGACTGGTACAATTACAACATTTACATCAGGATGGGTATATGAATTGGAATTGTTTGGAGGGATATGGGCCAAATGCTGGCAAATGGGATTAGATTGGATCGGGATATCTGTTTGGCACAGACGAGTTGGACCGAAAGGTCTGTTTCTGTGCTGTACATCTCTATGACTCTATGACTTATAGATTATTTATTCTTTCACAAGTTACAAATTCTTTGTTTAATTATACTGATCAAATAAGTTTATCACTGGCTCAGTTTGCAGTTAATATAAATTATTTAGAGGTGAACGGATAAAGACTGTAAAAAAAAACCCTCACATTTTAATGGCATTTGAACAAAAAAAGGTCATTTTTAATCAGTGGTAGAGAAAATATTTTAAACGCCCCTTAGAAATATCTTCACATTTTTTGAATCACACGTACATCTTTCCTCACACTCCTGACGAAACCTGAGCATTACCGAGCCATGTGTGAGCATTTGTCATTGCTACCGATTCTCAAACAGTGCACCTACAGATTCCAAATTGGAAATCTTTGACCGAGAGATCAACATTTCCACTGCTGATTTTTTTATCCTTGGTTTGTGTTAATCTGAATCGGTATGAAGAAATAATGCAAATTCCATTTTAACCCTTTCCAAATGTATAACTGAATCTTTTCCTTCAGATTAATTAAATCATTTCAACATTGAATTGAACAATTGCCGATAAGAAGCATCTATAATGAGACATGAAGTAAGACTTGAAAGCAAAAGGAATTGTAGTTAAATCAATAGCAAACTGTGCACAAAGATTGGTTCCATCTGACCGGCTGTATGCAGACAAGTTTTGACTGAATGAATCACACCTTGAGAAAAAGATTCATAACTAAATAATTGGCTCGGTGGAGAGATTTATAACTTGTGAATTGACTAAAGGAGGGTTATAATTGACCTAATTACCCAAAGAAGTGGGGTATCCCTAAGAGCAAATCAAGCAATAAAGGAATTTAACTGATTGACTATGCAGAGAAGGGATTCAGAATTGTTGGCTAGAAATGTGGCTGACAGTCAGTAAACAACTCGAGTAAAACCTCACAAGGGATATGTTGAAGTTGCCATGGGAGGGAAGGAAAAATGACAGCAAAAATGTCCATATCCCCATTGGAGCTGTAAAACCAGGTCATATCCTCTGTTAAATTCATCTTCTTCCCTCTCTTTTAGAATAAGTAATCAGTGTCCCACACTTTCTAGTCAGATATGCAAAGCATAACTAGTTGGATCAGCAAGTATGTTTCAAAAAGCACCTGAAACACATCCTGCTCTATAACATAGTAATGCTGAGGAAATGATTGCCATGCTAATAGTTTTGTTGTTTAAATATAGAACATCCCTGGAATCTGATAAGCAAATGTATACATAGTACCTTTTTTGTTTTTCAAAAATGCCTGGCGTTCCTTAAGCATGCAGCCGTTAGTCACATGAAGCCTCAGCTGCGATTGACCCTAATAACTTCTGTGGCATGGTTTTTAAAACGTCTCTCAAAAAACAACACATGTTAGGCATGTTGGGGTAGCTGAAGTAATCTGGAGTGTGGGTGTTTATTTTATAGCTTGGCTGCAAATGGTTAACAAGCTTGTAAATAATAAAAGGGAAATAGAAAGGTTGAAAAAAGGATGCAGATTAATCCATCATTTTTGAATCACGGCCATTCACCTCAGGCTGAGAAATTTACCGGTAAAATTATCAAACTGGAAAAATCATGCGCACAATTAGCCTATTCACAGACCCATTGTACTTAATGAAAAGCATGATTATTTTAGTAGCCCCTACTAACTGCCTGATTGTGGCCTGGGACCAACTGGAGCCAGTCTGAGTGTGTTCAAACTACCACTAAAGCAAGCCAAAGGGTCTTGAGTTCATTTGCGCATGATCTGTATCTCTGTTGAAAGTAGTATTGCCAAGATCATACTTTGGAGTTTTCTTATAAAGTTAAACAGTAGCATCAATTACATATCCATTCAATGAATGAAGCAGACTTTTTTTACAAGAATTCGATATACTGAAACAATTTTTCCTTTTTCAAAAATAAATGGCAGTCTCTAAAAGCAGACAAAGTGAAGCTTTAAGCTTATGTTCCAAAATATTGACAGATCATCCAAACAATATTGAAAGCAGACCAAAGATACAAATATTAACTGCTCTTTCTGAATCTGAGGTGTTATAAGAATGTGCAAAATCCTGTCTCACCTCAGACCTGCATAGCACCAGCTGTTAACATTTCATGCCGTAAAATTGTCTCTATCCAGATCTAACTGCCTTTTGCTACAACATTAAGCTGTGGGTGCCCATTATTTTAGAGCTGAGTTAATTAGTTCCAACCCAATCGAAACCCATCAGGCAATCAAGAAATACATGAAACCAATTCTGCCTCCTGGCTTCTTGTTCCTTTATCTATGCTGCAATGAGACACCTCTGTTAGATAATATACTTGCTGAGATATTTCTCACAAACTACCTTCCAATTCAGTTGGATAAAAACAAAGTGGACTCTGCAGAGAGAAGGATATGACAGATTTATACCCTTCTCAAAACCATTTTGTTCAAGGCAGTGGTAACCAATAATTTGACAAAAGATTATTGAACTATTAGAACTTTAGAAGAAATGCAGAAAGTATACCGAGGTGGACAAAGAAAGAAAAGTGTGATGGACAACCAACAATAGTAAGGAGAAGGAAAGGACGAATTTGGTTGAAAAAAGTTGGGATACTGTCTCCAGATGACCATTCCTCATGCCTTACTGTATTTGGCACCTTTACCAGTGTGTGAGACAATGTAAGAATTATTTAAAATAGTTCACAGTCACTAATCCTCCTTTGTCTTTATATATTTAATAATTAATAGTACAGGGTACACCACCGCAGGGAACTTACAGCAGAAGCATTGTACGTGGAATAACAAGAAGATTTGTTACATGACACAACTGCATTTGGTCAAGTGCAATGACTAGGACCTTACAGAGCAGATGTATTTTTACCAGGAATCTCTGCAAGGTCTAGAAGTCCTTGCCTACAATGACTGTATGTGACATCAGTCGAATGGGTGAGTCCATTATCACTATCATTGATCAGAATCTTTCCAGACTTTGAGTGGGGTGCACAGGCCATGGTGGGAAAGTTGGGGAAAATCAAGTGACATGCCCCATGAAAGGGCACAATGGAGCAAGGTCAGGGTCCCTCATTGCCCTGTCACCTTACCATTAGAGCTGAGCACATCTGTGTGTGTATCCAGCAGACTCTGAGAGTGCTGCATCTGGTCTTCACTGGCAGTTGCCAACCTGCCCATGGAGGGAGCCAATGGCAGTAGGATCCTGGCAGCATTGATTGCTATCCTGCAGCCTTTATGCCAAGTTACCCAGTGCCCCTGACTATTCTGCCTGCTGCTTCCTTGTCTTGCTTGTGAATGTCAATGAAGTCTCAACTGGCAACACCATGTGTTATGTAGTATCCATCCCACACAACGTCATAAAGGTAGTCAAATGATAGCCAATTAAACAGCCCATTAAACCTGCTTCCTAGTGGGTGTGGTTGCAAAAAAGTACAAGCCAAGACACCAGGATAACCTCTTTCTGTTCTTTGACATCTGATTGAAGGGTTGATCTATCCTAAAATGCAGCAATCCTTCACTACTTCATTGAATGTCAGCCAAAGCTACACATTCAACTTCTGCTGCAATTCAAAACCACAAATTTGGAATCCAAAAGTAAGAATGTTGTGGGTGGGGTCAAAAAGGAACAGGGTGTACCAAATATAGGCTCCCATTGACGTTGGCTAGCAGTCAACTCTATTGCCCCAGGCTGGTGACTATCTGTGGCCCATCTATTATTGAAAAAAATGCAAGGTTTGTTTTACTCACCCGTGCTTACCAATCCGATTGAGTCCCATTTGCCAGCACTTGGCCCATATCTCTCAAAAACTCTTCCTATTCATATACCCATCCAGATGCCACTTAAATGTTGTCATGGTACCAGCCTCCACTACTTCCTCTGGCAGCTCATTCCATACACACACCACCCTCTGTGTGAAAATAATTACCCTTTCGGTCCTTTTTAAATCATTCCCCAAGAGATTAAATCAACAAAAAAAAACTCTTTCAGGTTCCTTAATAAGTTAATGCTGCTGAAATTTTAAGTGATTCATTCCCAGTAAAGTTACAAATGAGGTTTAAACCATATTGGTACAAGGTAGAGCTCAGTTGAGCACAATATGGCTTCAAACCTCACCCAGTCAGTGACTGCGGATAGTTTGACAAACAGATGCCCAGCTTGTCTCTGCTGAGCTGTGACAGAAATCCCAGCGCTTATTTGTTGAGGTAGTTTCTGCTGTCAGCAATGTGTTAGGATTAGCAATGGAATGGATGTGCTTAATGAATAGTGAAAGGGGATTAGTGAAGCACCATCACCTTTCACAGTCTCATTTAACAAGGCAGATTGACTACAGCTTATTTTTGTTTATGCTCCTGAATAAACACAAGTAACGGCTGGGATTTACAGTCCGTTAACCACACCAAGAGGAATTCTGCGCCTAAAATAAAACACTTTTTCAAAAGGGTCTTTTTAATTATGCAATCACCATTAAAAAAGCTCCCTTTGTCTTTGTGATCTGTTACTAGAGCATTTAAATTATAAAGTAACACCTGAAATGCTCTCAAAATATAACAATGTTTGAAATCATGCAAACGTTTGTCAATCATGATTATATCAATACTTCTCACTTCAGTACCAACTGTGATTGGGGGCCAACATTGGTCTGCATGTAGATATGCCTCAATTAGCCAGTAGACTCAGTAATAGCACTCCTGCGGACAGAAGTTGTGGACATAAGTCCCACTTCAGCTACTTGAGCATAAAACAAAGAAAATGTTTCATTTTGCTTGAACTTAAAACCCAGGCCAACACTTCAATGCACTACTGATGGAGGATTGTATTGTTGCAGATACATTTTTTTAATCAAGGCATCAAACCAAGTCCCCATCTCCAGGCACCGTTGCAAAGGAGGGGACAGCCCTTCTCTCTTTCCAATATTATAGAATCATAGAATCCCTACAGTGTGGAAACAGGCCATTTTGCCCAACAAGTCCAACGACTCTCTGAAGAGTAACCCACCAGACCAAATTCCACTATTACTCTGCTGTGGTTCTGTTCGCCGAGCTGGAAATTTTTGTTGCAAACGTTTCGTCCCCTGTCTAGGTGACATCCTCAGTGCTTGGGAGCCTCCTGTGAAGCGCTTCTGTGGTGTTTCCTCCAGCATTTATAGTGGCCTGTCCCTGCCGCTTCCGGTTGTCAGTTTCAGCTGTCCGCTGTAGTGGCCGGTATATTGGGTCCAGGTCTATGTGTTTGTTGATGGAGGTTGTGGATGAGTGTCATGCTTCTAGGAATTCCCTGGCTGTTCTTTGTTTCGCTTGCCCTATAATGGTAGTGTTGTCCCAGTCAAATTCATGTTGCTTGTCGTCTGCGTGTGTGGCTACTAGGGATAGCTGGTCGTGTCGTTTCGTTTCTGCATCCACGAACATCAACTAGCCACGAAACGACACGACCAGCCACACACGCAGACGACAAGCAACATGAATTTGACTGGGACAACACTACCATTATAGGGCAAGCGAAACAAAGAACAGCCAGGGAATTCCTAGAAGCATGGCACTCATTCACAAACTCCATCAACAAACACATAGACCTGGACCCAATATACCGGCCACTACAGCGGACAGCTGAAACTGACAACCGGAAGCGGCAGGGACAGGCCACTATAAATGCCGGAGGAAACACCACAGAAGCGCTTCACAGGAGGCTCCCAAGCACTGAGGATGTCACCTAGACAGGGGACGAAACGTTTGCAACAAAAACTTCCAGCTCGGCGAACAGAACCACAGCAACGAACACCCGAGCTACAAATCTTCTCACAAACTTTGAACTATTACTCTACATTTACCCCTAACTAATGCACCTAACCTACACATCCCTGAACTCTATGATTCTATGAATCTATGATTATCCCTCAAACGAAAAGCTAAGATGTAAATACACCCAAGCAAAACATTAGCTTCGGGGTGTGAATTAGGAATACAAAACTATTTGAAAAACCATCCCAGTGCAAATGGCAAGGTTAAAAAAAAAGTTTCTATCATCTCTCTCTGGGCCAGTTTGGAGTTGTGCTAAGTCTCTCCTAAAATTGAGCATGCTTGTACTTTGCTGTATTTCTGTGCTACTCATAATGAAAGAAATAGATAAGGTAGACATAGAGAGGATGTTTCCACTGGCAGGTGAAACTAAAACAAGAGGGCATAGCCTCAAAATGAGGGGGAGCAGGTTTAAGACTAAATTGAGAAGGAACTTCTTCACCCAGAGGGTTGTGAATCTATGGAATTCCCTGCCCAGTGAAGTAGTTGCCGTTACTTCAGTAAATGTTTTTAAAGCTAAGATAGGTTTTTTTGAGCAATAAAGATATTAAGGGTTATGGTGAGAGTGTGGGTAAGTGGAGCTGAGGTCACAGAAAGATCAGCCATGATCTTATTGAATGGCAGAACAGGCTTGAAGGGGCAGACGGCCTACTCCTGCTCCTAGTTCTTATGTTCTTAGCTTCTTATTACAAGTCAAAGCAAACTTAAAATAATACCTGCACAGTGACAGAAAATCAAAGTGTGGGCTGACTCTACAATATTGCTTAGGAAAATCAGAAATGGTACAGGAGGAAAATATTTGTCATTGCATTTCCCATATATTTAAAATCAGTGAAATTCAATTAGCGTCTGACTACTTGATTAGATTAGATTAGATTAGATTCCCTACAGTGTGGAAACAGGCCCTTCAGCCCTACCAGTCCACACCGACCCTCCGAAGAGTAACCCCCCCAGACCCATTTCCCTCTGACTAATGCCCCTAACACTATGGGCAATTTAGCATGGCCAATTCACCTGACCTGCACACCTGACCATTGTCCAAACTCCATTTTGGAATAACATCTCATTCTGATTTACTCAGCAATAAAATGCATTATGCATTTTTATTTTTAAGAAATCTCTGTTACTTTGGGGTTTGAAGTACACTGTTCACACATCAGAACTTCCACTAACAAAATTCTTATGGGATTTAAGCAGCCAAAAATATGTTGTAAATACCCTGAAGAAAGCCGGCCATTGTGGAGTGTAAAAAATGTGATGATTTTGTGAGTTCTCGGGAATGTTATTAAAGCGCCAAGATGATGAAATAAAATATAATCACATCTGTTATCACATCAGATCAGAATTAGGAAATGACATAACAATTGTCACATTATTCTGGACTTCAAATATTACAAAGGACATTAAATCTTATTTTCCTGAAAAATACATTTGACCTTGATGGCTCTGTTGCGATTTTTGATAAAATAATACAAGTGAGGACAACTCTTTCTACCACTAGATGATGTGCTGGTGCACATACTCATATTCAACTGTAGCTGTATTTCAGTCTGTTATAGACATCTGGTAGCAGTTAAACAGGGAAAGTCCAGGAAAGCTAATAGTAAAAGCATATTGCTGAATGCGAGTTAGAAATCCACAAATGCCTCAAATAGAAAACTAATGTTTTACATCCCCTCATCAATTGGCCACTTTTAGCATGCAGGATTGGAGCAATCAACCATTTTGTAAATAATCAACAATTCATTCCATTGGCAACAAATGCACTTGGCTGCACTACATTGAGTAGATAATTCCTTCGTGGTTAAACAGGCTAATAATGGTCAGCAACCCAAATAATGGAGCTGAATACCTATCCCACCATTGTTGTGCAAGGTATTGGTCCTGAGAGGGTTAATGTTGGTGTTGCTTTAACTCCACCCATTCTGATGATGTCATGAAGTCTTTGCATGGTGAAACAGTTTGCCTTTTACGAGGTTCCAATGGAAGCAGACATAACAGATTAGACTCCAAATAGTTCTAATTGTACCTGACTAATTAATTACACCAATTGCTATCATAACAGTAACCTATACTCTACTATATAAAGCAAGTCCCTCCTCTTCTTAAGACCATAGTGATTTACCCTCTGTCACTGATATTGCAATAGCTCTTGAACTCAGAATAGGAAACTGGTGACAGACGTCTACCTCAACCACAAGTCACCAATGGATGGTACCCAACACCCAGTATAACCCATCCTATTCCAGTTCAAGAAAATAAGAAGGAACAAAAAGATTTTTAAATGATTTTGACAAAGCTATTAACACCTGCACTGGCCTCACAGAAATCTCCAGTCATCTAGGAAGCTCCAGTGCTCATCCATGCTGACACCACTCCCAAACTAATTAGAATTGAAGAGTGTGGCACTGGAAAAGCACAACAGGACGGTCAGCATCCAAGAAGCAGAAGAGTTGACATTTTGGGCATAAACCCTTCATCAGGAATGTGGAGGGGAAGGGACCAGAAAAATAAATAGAAGGGTGGGGATGGGGCTCAAAGGAAGGTAGCTGGGAAGGTGATAGATAGATGCAGGTGGGGTTAATTGTGATAGGTTAGCAGGGAGCGTGGAGTGGATAAGTGGGAAGGAAAATGGACAGGTAGGATAGGTCAGGAGGATGGTGCCGAGTTGGAGACTTGGATCTGGGATGAGGTGGATGGAGGGGAGTTTTAGAAACTTGTGAAGTTGATGTTGATACCGTGCGGTTGAAGTGTCCCAAGGCGGAAGATGAGGTGTTCTTCCTCGAGGTGTTGGTGGCTTGGATTTGGAGGTCGCAGAGGCCCAGGACTTGCATGTCCTTGGTGGAGTGGGAGGGGTAGTTGAAATAGTCGGCCACAGGGCGGTGGGGTTGTTTGGTGTGCATATCCCACAGATTTTCCCTGAAACATTCCACAAGTTGGCATCCTGTCTCCCTGATGTAGAGGAGATCACATTGAGAGCAACAGAGACAGTAGATGATGTAGGCAAAAGTGAGGACTGCAGATGCTGGAAACCAGAGTTTAGATCAGAGTGGTGCTGGAAAAGCACAGCAGGTCAGGCAGCATCCGAGGAGCAGGAAAATTGACGTTTCAGGCAAACATCCTTCATCAGGAATTCCTGCTGAAGGGCTTTTGCCCAAAACATCAATTTCCTGCTCCTCGGATGCTGCCTGACCTGCTGTGCTTTTCCAGCACCACTCTAATCTAAACAGTAGATGAGGTGTTTGGATATGCAATAAAATCTCTGCCAGGTGTGAAAAGATGCTTTGAGGCCTTGGATGGAGATGAGGGGGGAGGTGTGGGTGCAGGTTTTACATTTCTTGCGGGGACAAGAAAAGGTGCCAGTGGTGGAGGGTGGGTTGGTGAGGGGTATGGACCTAACGAGGGAGTCATGGACGGAATGGTCTCTGTGGAATGCAGAAAGGGTGGGGTGGGAAATATGTTTCTGGTGGTGGGGTCTGATTGTAGGTGGCGGAAATGGCGGAGGATAATGCGCTGTATCCGGAGATTAGTGGGGTGCAAGGTGAGGACCATTGGGCGGCGGGGGGGGGTGTCTATCCGCTCCACTCTCCTGACCAACCTGTCACCACCATCCCCCCACCTGCATCTAACTATTGCCTTCCCAGCTACATTTTGCCCAGCCTTATCCCCACTGCCTATTTATCCCTCCCACACTCCTGATGAAGGGTTTACGCCCGAAACATCGACTTTCCTGCTCCTCGGATGCTGCCTGACCTGCTATGCTTTTCCAGTGTGATATTCTTTGACTTTGACTCTCCAGCATCTGTAGTCCTCACTTTCTCCTCAACCTCAAACTAATTAGACTCCATGGAGAAACCCCTAATTTCCCCACACAGTGGGCAGCTGTAAAATGCAACAAATATTTCCTTCAGTAGTATCCACACAAGGCCCGAACAGGAAAAACCTCCAACTTCACCCAAATTGAAAGAGTCCATTCTTGAGCAACTGTAGTGATCTCTCGGGCACCAGGAGTGAAAGGCCAGCTGACATTCAGTTCCTTTGGAATTAAGGGAAGCTGTGCCATGGCAGCTGGCTTTTACACCTGCCTTGGTATTTACTCTCAAGATCAAATGTGAAAAATAGTTCTGACGTCAACCTCACCAACAGATAATCAACCTTCTTTCCAGATTCCTTCATTGGCTGTTGAATAATCAAATAGTTATTACTCTTATTAAACAGGTGGCCTGAATAGGCTGTAGCCTCAAACCCAGCTTCATATGTAAAGGTTTGGAAATAGTCAACATTGAGAAACAATATTCATCCTTCAGATTATGAACTCTGGGGTTTTGTCAATATATAGTTGGTCAGATTTAAGTTATTTTTATTCTGCCTGCTTCTTTGAAGTTATTATACCTTTTGACTTGTAAATGTAAATTGTTCAGGTACAGCTTAATGCACTCTCCTCCATCCCATGGGTAACCATCAGAGATGACACTGAACTGTCTTACGTGAAGAAAGTGTAAGAGAGAACAGAGCAAAGTCTGTAAGGATTATATTTTCCCTCCAAAGCAAAAATATGCAGAGGGAGATGAGAGAGAATTTTATTTCAATAAAATGCAAACTCTTACGTCTGTTAAACAGGTTTAATAATGTTAGAAGGAATTCCAAGCTTAAAAAGATCAAAAATATATTTTCTCAATTCTGGTACTGAAGTAAAACAATAGAGCTTTACTGGACAGGTCAGATCCTCCTACTTCCCTCAATGAAGTGCACCCTGTTGAATTATTTTTCATGCGAGTATAATAATTCTTACAGTTGTCAGGTCTCTTGAATCTCTCATCTGCATTTTGATTGTGAAGCCAATTTCCTTCTTCATCATTTCGCTGAGGTTTTATACATTTGCTATTTTTGAATTGTTTAATTCTATTTTAGTCCACAATTGTACTACACATGAAATGCATCCAAAAATCACATTCCAGGCAAATGCAATCTCTAAAGATGCAGCAACCCTATCAGTTCCCACCATGACTAACATTTCTAAAATTAAAAACAAGCAACAAAGTCAGAAGGATGGTGAACAATTTCGAACAAACCAGAGCATAAACAGATTAATCATGTGAAGGGAGGCGATGATCTAGTAGTATTATCAGGTAGGTAAAAACAATGACTGCAGATGCTGGAAACCAGATTTTGGATTAATGGTGCTGAAAGAGCACAGCAGTTCAGGCAGCATCCGAGGAACAGTAGTATTATCAGTGGACTGTAATCGAATGACCCCAAATAATATTCTGGGGATCTGGGTTTGAGTCCCACCACAGCAGATGGTGGAATTTGAATTCAATAAAAATCTGGAATTAAGAATCTAATGATGACAATGAATCAAGTTCACTGAGGTCCTTTAATCAAACCACCATCCTTACCTGGAATGATCTACATAGGACGCCAGACCCACAGCAATGTGGTTAACTCTTAATGACCCTCTGGGCAATTAAGAATGGAGAAAAAATACTGGTCTTGCTAGGATGATGCCATCATCCCATCAATGAATTTAAAAGAAAAACTCTCCCAACTACATCCAAGCACAGTCCAGCGTACACAGCCAACAATATTAGGATCATCTCCTGGGAATATCATACCCATGTTGAGGTTTGATATTTTCAACCAAGCAACAATTTTGACTCCAAAGAGTTGTCAGTCAGTGCAATCTAATAGAATATTAATATAGTTTTAAAAGTATTGATATCAAAGAATCATGTTCCAGACATCCCCCAGTCCTTTCTTACCTGCACAGATCTTCTTGTATCCATCATTTCAGGTTTTGAAGCTGCCTTCCAAGAACACTTATCTTGTTTTTTTTGCAAAACAGAATACAAGAGGGATTTTCTTCTCCTTAGTGCACGAAGAATCCTTCTCTCTGTATCTGACCTTCCAGCATCTCTGCCTGCAGCTCTTCTTAATGTCTGGTTACATGCTGTTCATATCTTACCTGTCTTCCTCTTCATTTTGCTTCCAGGTCAAGAGTCACCAGGTCACAGGGACTGTGCTTCTTATTCATAGAATTCCTACAATGTGGAAACAGGCCATTTGGCCCATTAAGTCCACACCGATCCTCTGAAGAGCACACCACCTAGAACTACGTCCTACCTTATTCCTGTAACCCTGCATTTTCTGTGGCCAATCCATATAGCCTGCACATCCTTGGATACTGTGGGCAATTTAGTATGACCAATCCACCTAACCTGCACATCATTGTACTGTGGGAGGAAACTGGAGCACCTAAAGGAAACCCACACAGACATGAGGAGAAAGTGCAAACGCCATGCAGACAGTTACCCAAAAATGGAATTGAACCACAGATAGCCACTGTGCAGAAATTACAATGGATCACTGTATAATTATTGAAATTTCCAAGTTCCTTCCATAACAAACAGTTCTTAAAAATAATTATATATTGAGATATTTTAAAAATGGCTATGGGAGAACCAGAATAGAATACAAACAAAACACCAAGACTTGCTCAGTAGCCATTTGCTGTTTCCTATTGCTAATTCAGTAGGATAATGAAATTCCAGTGACACAGTTTGATATATTGATCTTCTGGTAATTGCACTGCTGCTTTAACTAATTGTGAGGCAAAGCTAAAGAAGGCCTATACTTTCAAGGTATAAATGTGTTGGGTGTGAGAAGTTCTGGTCCACTAGTGGAAGAAAACTCACAATTATCATCTTCAGCATCCTGTATTTCTTCCTGTTCAGGTGGTCCTGAGGCATGGTTCCCCTGAAGGACAAATTTACACAGCTTGAAACAGGTACGTACAAAACTGATGAGTCATGTTAGCTTCCATTACAGAATTCTGGGAGAGAGGTTGAGACACTGGAAGCTTTGCTGGAAGTTCTGTCAGGCTGGTCAGAGCTTTGACAGATGCATGCCTCTCATTGTAGGCCTTCAGTGCTTAGGTTCCTGTTAGTAGCCATGGGCCACACAAACTTCCCTTGTTACTGATGTCTGACGGAATTAAACAGAGTATCGAAGAGTGGCACAGAATGATAGCATCATCATTGGTACCAGGAAACTGAATGTTGACCTGCATGGTGTGCTGCCTGTCACAAATCATTACCTGCATGTTGAGAGATGCTGAGGTAAGCATGGCCACAGTCAACTATTCTTTGCACACATGAAAAATTTGTAATCCTCATGAACCCTGACTCATACTTCTCCCCCCATGAGGATTTGAAGCCTTTTTCCTGGAGCAATGATCTTTGTTGACAGCCCAGAAGTAGTGTAGAACTTTTATGTTCATGATGAACTTAATAGACACAAATCTATGTCATTTTTTTGGAGCTTGAAATTGCATTAGGTGTCAGAATTCTATCATTTTCCCATCAAACAGGTACTTTCCAGTTTCCAATTCTAAAGAATGTAACAGAATGTTTTTGATAAAGGTTAAACTTTGTACAGCAGGGAGCTCCAGACATGAGATTTAGAATAGTTTACATCACAACATTAAGTAGTATAAATAGATCATCTTCTTGTTCTCAATAATATTTACATAATTATAACCTGTCAGCAGCAGCTAAACTGAATACTTTTTGGAAGGCATCGGGTCCAACTTGCAATATTCTCATTTACAAAGACCAATATGTAATTAGTTTAGATGAACCAGAGAGAAAAACATACTATCAACCATATTTGTTATAAATTATTTCCACGTTAATTCTGATATAAAGCTTGAAGTATAATCTCTCCATTTTTGTTTGCAAGGACATTGAAACCAACTAATTCAAGCTGCTGACTTACTGTGGTAATTAATAATAAGGGTGTGTAGTTGGAACAGAAAGCTATATTCCATGCTGAGTCACAATGGAGCTCCACCAATGCTGTAATTAATCTGAGTAATACCTCCGTCACTGATCAATGTGTCTAGAACATTCTGTCTGGCAGTGCCAACATACAAATATTCTTATTCAGAGCTCTAAAGTAGCTGATCAACCACAATGGGGAGAGTTGTAAACTTGCTGTTGATAATCAAGTAAGCAAGAAGCACAATAAAGCTTAGAGTGGAATTACTTTTCCTGTAATATTACACACCTTCAAATGATCACTTCAATATTGTTGTTCATTTAGTCTGACTATTGTGGGGGTAGCCTAGTAAATCAAATGGTGCACACATGCGTTGTTGAAGTGTAGGGTCACTGCCAAATACCACTGAATCATGCAAGGGTGGAAAACAATCTGGAAGCTCAGAGTCCTGTTTCCAGGAATGTTTGTCCTGTGGGAAAGGCACTTGGCATCCTAAAGTGCTATATGTCTGTCCCATTCATAGCCCATTAAGTCCAAATTTTATTTTAATATGATGTTACAGTATAAGTATACAAAGACATGAAGATTGCATCCCAATATATAAAAAAGCTTCATTAACCTAAATTGATAATTATTACAGTATCGCCATTGCGCACATACTTCAGAACAGGATAATTTTCTCATTACGCTGCAACTTCAAACATCTAATTTTTCATGAAAAAGTCTTTTCCACACTTCTATGGCCAATCCCAGAAGGTGGGGATGGGGAGTTATGCAAAAAAGAACTTTAATGTAGTCAGCAACACCAAGTGAAATCCAGGTTGAACTGTGCTCATGTACAAGAAGTATTTTCCATTATTAAATCACTTCAGAAAATACAGACTGCATAAAAATCCAATATTCAAATAAACAATCTACAATTTCTTCCATCAGAATCCTCAGACTGTTCTGTCCCGTGACATCAGATAGTCATGTCTTCCAACATCACACGTCTCCTTTGCTTCATTGCCCAATCCTCCTTATTCTGACAGAGGAGAGTGTTAATCCTGGTGATTCATACCAAATTTATTGAAAGGTAAATTTATGCAATATTTAGGTTATAAAGGGTTCAGTGCTGACTTCTCATCCAGAATGACATCAGCTCACGTTTACCTTTGTAATTTGAAAACAGAAACAAAATTAAAATTCACACTTAACTAGCATTCGCACGAGTAAAGAATTATCCTGTCAAGAACACTTCTGCTGGTAACTCTCAAAGCTAAAGAATGAAAGTTATGAGCAACCTGATAAACACAAAATTCATCATGACTTCCTAAGCCCTTTACCAGTATCAATGATTACTGTACAAATGGAGTTAAAAGAAAGAGTGCATCAGAAAATTTGATTTTCAATCTCAGTAGGCAATTTTACCCAAGTTCACATTGGTGAGAAACTAACAGGATTGACAGATCACCCATTTAACACCAACTTCTGCCAGTCAGCTAAAATTAACCTCTTTATTTTATTTCTAAAGTTATATAGGTTGTAATAATCATTGCAAAATAATAAAATTTTACAGTCAGTTTTCAGAGTATTCTGTTTTAAAAACAAAAGGATCTGTCACATTGAAAAGAATTTTCCCCCCTGGTGGGCTCTACTGTTGTAAGTTGCTGCTTCAGTCAGCTGTAATTCTGTTGTTTGATATCCCAACTGCTTAACTTTCAGTATTCAGCAGGCCTTGTATTAGGAATAAGGAACAGTACCAAGATTGGATCTGATTTTGCCAATTATTATCATCCCTTCTTCAGGCCATAAGTTTACACACAGCTGGATCAATGAAGTGAACTTGCACTGAATTTGATTTTTTATTTAATCATAAACTAGGGGAAACAGCTCTTTTGCCTAACCCTCAACCAAAAACCGGTTTTTATTAATAAAAATGGGAAGGATGTCAGTAACTAGTGTTATCATCCAATCCTTTACCGATTCCCTTTTTCCGACATAAACTCCGAAGCTGGAGATATTTGCTGATTGCTCACTATTCCGAAAGCAGTCTGTGCCTGGACGCAATAAGGCCTGGAAAGCGTTCCAGTTGGGCTGATGTGTGACATAAATGTCACCAGCCAAATAAATGTCAAGCAATAGCCATCTCCAACAGGACAGGATCCAACTCTATGCCCTTGATACTTAATGGGATCACCATCATTCAATTCCCCACCATCAACATTCTGGATGTTTACCATTGACCAGAAACCAAACTGCGTCAGCCTTATAAATATTGGTTTTAAGAGCAGGTCAGAGGCTGGGAATTCAGTGATGAATGATTACATGTAAAAGCAAATTCAGCTGAAGTTTATTTTCCTTCATTGATCCAACTGTGTGTGAATTTATGGCAATGAGAAAGAATGATAATACTTGGCAATATCAGATCTAATCTTGGTGATACTGCTTATTCCTCACATAGCATTGGCTGAATATCAAGAGTTAAGCAATTTTGATATCCAACAAAATATACATGACTGACAACAACAAAGTCATAGCAGTGGGCAAATTCATTTCAAAGAGACAGTTTTTTTAAAGTGCAACATGATAAGGATTGAAGGTACAATTTCATTTTACAATTCTTGTTATCACATTGTAAAACATAAATTGTACATTGCAGCTTTTTTTACAAAAGAGTTAATTTTAGCTAACTGGCAGCTTGTACCAAGTTCTGTCAGATTTCACTTTCTGTTGCTATCAATCAGAAGCGCAGTCCATCATTTACAAAGCACATGTCAGCAACGTGATGGAATACTCTCCACTTCTCTGGATAATTGCAGCTCAAAAACACACAAGCATCATGACATCCAGAGCAGCCCACTGAAGTGGCACCCCATGCACAACTAGGTGAAAGTGAGTGCTGCAGATGCTGGAGATTAGAGTCAAGAGTGTGGTGCTGGAAAAGCACAGCAAGTCAGGCAGCATCCGAGGAGCAGGAAAATCAACATCGATATTCCTGCTTCTCGGATGCTGCCCAATCTGCTGTGCTTTTCCAGAACCACACTGCTAACCCCATGTACAATCACTTCCTCCATCACGAGTGCACTATGATAACAGTGTATGCGATATACAAGATACAATGCAATTAACTTTGACTGCACTTTCCAAACCTGAAATCCCTAAAACCCAGAAGCATAGGCATGGGCAGCAGATGCAATGGGGAACTTCACCGTCTGCAAATACACTTCTAAGCTCCAAACCATTCTGTCTTGGAACTATATCATTGTTCCTTTACAGTCACTGAAAAAAAAATCATGGAGCTCCCTTCTTAACAGCAATGTGGATGTTGCTGCACAACATGAACTGCAGCAGTTCAAAGCACCACATTCTCAAGGGCAATTAGAGACAGACAATTAAAGATGATATAGCCGGTGGTGCCCATAATGCAATAACAAATTGGGAAAAAAAATGGTCCAGCTGTGGTAAAACCAGTATCATTTTTGGGGAAAGTTAAGACAAAGGTTTCAGGTAGACATTAGTTAATCCATATTGAGGAGTAAACATGCAGACACTGCCTATGGGACAATTGACATTGTAACTGATTGCTTGATGTAGACCTTGTCTGTTGATTCTCCTACCAGTGAAAAATCTTGCCATATGCAATAATGTATCTTCCAGGATCAAAAAAGAGTTGATTACAGTTTCACTAAATATATTCCACCCTTTGCATCATGCGAAGTGCAGTTGAGTGTAACTGGAAGAACGTAGTCTGTTGATATTTATGACCTTCCTCACCTCTACTGCAATGTGACTGCCTCTCTCCATCTGGATGCATGTGTCTACACATACTCTCCACTGAATTACACCATGTGTGCCATTCTTCGGATCTACAATAACAAGCTCTACCTACACAGAGGGCAAAGGGCAGTGAAGCTGTTGAAACAGCAACGAGTGAGATTGAGCCAAAAGTAAGGAAGAGCTTCGTATTGTGAAAGTTGTACATTTTGCAGCAGCTTAATGTTTATTTGTAAGTGAGGAGTGAAGCTTGAAGCCACAGCCTTCTGCCTCAGTTTAGAATATTACTAGTTGAGTCACGCCTGACCCCACAGGCAAGACTTTGCTGTTTTGAGTCAAACCCCCAACATCTATGTCAAATGAATTAGAAATAGAACTAGCTTTTTTGTCACACGTGCTCAAATGAGTAAAGTGAAAAGTTTATTAGTTGCCATTCTTTTATTTATTAATGGGACTTGGGTGTCACTGGCTGGCCAGCATTGATACACCATTCTTATTTGCCCTTGAGAAGATGGTGATGAGCTGTCTTCTTGAACCACAGCAGTCCATTTACTGTGGGTTGATCCACAATGCCCGTAGGGAGGGAATTCCAGGATATGGACCCAATGACTGTGAAAGAACGGCAGTATATTTCCAGGTCAGGGTGGTGAGTAGCTTGGAGGGGAACTTGTAGGTGGTGGTATTCCCAGGTAGCTGCTGCCCTTGTCCTTCTAGGTGGAAGTGGTCTTTGGTTTGGAAGGTGCTGTCTAAGAACCTTTGGTGAATTTCTGCAGTAAATCTTGTAGATAGTACACCCTGCTGCTACTGAGTGCTGGTGGTGGAGAGATTGAATGTTACAGTGGCACCTTAGGTACAAAGGTACCCAGGTACAGCTTCTTCAGTTCCAAGATCTCAGGAAAATAGAGAAATGAAAGGTCCAGCATTGCAGAAATAAAAGTTCAGAACAATGGCCTTCTAACCCAGACCAAGCTGTCACTTACTCTCCAGTCCACACCGGGCCTTGGCTTCACATTGCGCCGGGCTTCACCTTGAGGTTCATGAGGCTGGAAGGTCTCTCTGGAATTACCATGAGACCGGGAGTCCGTGCTGAGGGCACGCCAGGCTGAGAGGCCGCAATGTTAAACCACGCCAAGGTCCCACCACGTTAGGCCGAGAGGACCCCTTGTCTTGGCTGCACTGAGGCCGGGAGTCGTTGGAGGCCTGGAGAGAAGAAGAGAAACAGAACACACAGAGAGAAAAAAAGAGGTGGAAAAGTAAAAGAACAGGCAGAGTGGATGAGTTCTGACTGAAACATCCTACTCTACCACCACCTTGGATCTGTACTTTGGAGTACAAGTGCCACACAGGTTATGAACAGTCAACTGGCAGTGTTTTTATCTGTATTGCTCAATTAATAGATATCCCCCCCTTGGCCAAATAATTAAAGGACAGTAGATTGGCTCTTGAAGCTGTGGGTTCAGTAGGAAGAAGAAGCCTTCCAGCAAGGTCACTCTATTTCAAGGCAGAATTTCTTCATGACCTTTAAAACCTGTGAGTTTAAAAACTGATTATAGCTTCAAATCCACCATTTAGGATGGGGGAATCATTCCATGGGACAACTCCATCGCCACAAAGGTAGAGAGGTTGGAAGAGAAGATCTCAGTCTGCTTGGAGTACAGACCCCTCTGTGTGCAGCTTCAGTGTTGTCTTACAGTTGAATTCTGCCTGTTCTTGAAGCAAAGGGGTCTTGCAGCGTGACTGGAAAGTTAACTGATCTGTTCACTTATCTTGATTGCCTACTCACCACTTACAGAAGGGCACCCCTTTTGTATCCAATCTAATCCCAGACTCAGACATTTACAGCACAGCAAGAGGCCGTTCATTCCATCATGTCCACGCTTGTCAAGATCTGACCAATCAGATTCCATTTTCCAGCTCTTGGCCCATAGCCCTGAAGGCTATGACAATGCAAGTGAATATCTAGATGCCGTAACTGTTACAAGACTTTCTGACTCAATTACTTTTTCAGGCGGTGAATTCCAGGCTGTCCAGATGAAAGCATCTCTCCTCAACTCCCTCTCTAACTTTCTCTTTTATCTTAAATCTATATCCAGTTATTGGTCCCTCTACTAATGGAAAATACCTTCAGATCCACACCAAACTATGAGGTCTCCACACCATCCCTGTTCCAAGGAAAACACCACCAACCTATCCAATCTTTCTTCATGGCTCAGATCCCCTGTCCCAAGCAGCATTCCGATAAATCTCCTCTGCACTCTCTCCAATGCAAATGCAACTTTCCTTTAATGTGGTGACCAGAACTGCAAGCAGTATTCCATTTGTGGCCTACTAGTATCTTATATTCATCCAGCATAAACTCCCTGATCATATGCTCTATGCCTCAACTACTAAAGGCAAGTATCCTGAATGTCTTCTTAATTACCTTAGCTATTTGTCCTAGTGCCTTCAGGGATCTGTAGATATGAACATCAAGATCTGTTGATCCTCAGTACTTTGCAGGGCTCTAATGTCCACAGTGTAATCCATTGCTCTGTGAGCCCTCCTCAAGTATGTTACGTTACACTTTTCTGGGTTGATTTCATTTGCCATTGTTCTGCCCACATGACCAGTGCATTGATACCCTCCTGCTGTCATCCTCAGTTTTTTACCATCCTAACAGTTTTGGCATCAGCCGCAAACTTCTTGACCATATTACCTATGTTTTCTTCTCTACATTTGGGAGATAGGATGCCAACTCGTAGAGTGTCTCAGGGAACATCTCTCGGACACACAGATCAAACAACCCCACCGCTCTGTAGCCAAACACTTCAACTCTCCTTCCCACTCTGCAAGTCCTGGGCCTCTTCCACCATCAAATCCAATCCATCCAACGAATGGAGGAACAACGCCTCATCTTCTGCCCAACCAGAAGGCATCAACACTGACTTCACCAATTTCCTTATCTCCCCTCCCCCCACCTCATTTGAGATCCAACCCGGCACCACCCTCTTGAACTGTCCCACCTAAAGGAATCCCGACAGTTCATAGAATCCCTACAGTGTGGAAACAGGCCATTCGGCCCAACAAGTCCATACCGACCCTCTGAAGAGTAATTCCCCAGACCCTTTGCCCTACATTTACCTCTGACTAATTCCCCTAACATACACATTCCTGAACACTATGGACAATTTAGCATAGCCAATTCACCTAACTTGCATATCTTTGGACTATAAGAGGAAACCAGAGCACCCAGAGAAACCCACTACAACAAGTCTCAAAATTGCAAGTGTGCATTCAGCACACAGAGTCCGTGGAGGTGAACTTTTAAAGACAAGGTGCACACAGGACAGTGACAACTTAGACTTTCAAATGGTTGTTGTAATCTATACCTGTAGATTCAAATGATAGAGTTTCCAATTTAATTCGTGACCGACTAGGAATCTCTCCCACGCTTACTACCAGTTGGAAGGATTCAAATGCTGCTTGATTTGATGGACAGTTTATAAAGCACGGTGGCACGGTGGTTAGCACTGCTGCCTCACAGCGCCAGAGACCCGGGTTCAATTCCCGACTCAGGCGGCTGACTGTGTGGAGTTTGCACGTTCTCCCTGTGTCTGCGTGGGTTTCCTCCGGGTGCTCCGGTTTCCTCCCACAGTCCAAAAGATGTGCAGGTTAGGTGAACTGGCCATGCTAAATTGCCTGTAGTGTTAGGTGAAGGGGTAAATATAGGGGAAGGGGTCTGGGTGGGTTGCTTTTTGGAGAGTCGGTGTGGACTTGTTGGGCCAAAGGGTCTCTTTCCACACTAAGTAATCTAATCTAATCATGGTAACAAGTTCAGGGAAATAGCCTCAGAACCAATAACAACCAGCAGGAGTGAACCAATAACAACCAGCAGGAGTGGACCAATCAGACTTATTGGCTAGTGGTGAATTTCTCTGACTCTGTTTAGCATTTCATTATCACAATAAGAACATCAGACTGATACTCACCAGGAAGGTAGAGATAGATACATTCATTCAAATACACGGTAAAGTAAGTTCAAATTGAAGCCAACTTCAATTTGATTGATTACAATATCTCAATTTTATCAATGTCTTATGTTATTATTTACCTCAAAACATTCAACAGCACTGAAAGGAAAACTGGTAGTTCTCCAATTGTTTTAGAACCCACATGCTTTGTGGGAGACTCAAGGATAATTAATTTACACTTGCCCCTTTAATCTGCCAAAAATTTCCAATTATCACTTAATTCTCACATTCAGTTTTCCTTCTGCAGTGTTTACCTTTTGTTGAAGTTCTTTTATATAATTATAACATATTTTGAATTAGCTTTGTGTTTAATTTCAAAATTAGACAACAATGTCATCTGGTACATTTTGCTAGGCTTTTTCGACACTATTTGAATCGATTCAATCTAAAAAGCTAAGTTTTACAAGATGATGTGACTGCCACTGGGTACTCAAAATTGGTACCCACCACACAGAAAAATGACAAATATGACAACATTAAATTTTATCATGACCACAAGGCACAAGTAGTACTTGAACGTTTTCTATGGATATAAATTCAAGAGTTAAATACAATTGAAGATTACATGTTAGACAAGTTGAACTATTTTTGACATCTTGGGATGCATAACCATGAGAGATGGTCATAGTGGCAGTAACAAGGACAAATATTGTAACAATTTGATTGACCTGGATTACAGTCCAGCGTAAATGGGGAAGTTATTGATTTTTCAGAGATTATTGCAAATTCTCATTTGGTCACAGAATCAATGTATTTGCAATCAGCATATAGTAACCCAATAGATAGAATAAGGACAATTATATGCCTCGATAAAGCTCAAGTGCAAATTAAGGGAAATATATACTACAGTGGGCACAGTACTGACAGTAGCACAATTAAAACAGGCCCCATAATATATTGCGTACTGAGAGCAAGCCATTATAGCATGTTATAAGCAACTGCTCATACTGAAAACTACCCTTGGCAATAATATCACTCCATTAAACCCAAACCTGGATACGATTAACTCTGAATGAGGAACTAATTTGCTTCTCCATTCAAATCAATAGTAACAGGGTTCAAGACTGAACTGTAATAATAGACCATCATTATTCACATCATCACTGCCTCAAATTAAATCCCTCCCAATCCTCCCAAAGTCCTATAGGCCAATCCATTTAATTAACTTACACATACCCATCTGAATGGACTTTACAGGTTTGGGATTGATGCTTCTGATTATCTTTATAGATAAGATTACTCAGAGTCTGTACTTAAATTGGAATCTAGCTGTCCCTTCTATTACTGACCTGAATGATATTCTACTGTAGGATACATTGAACTTCCCAGTGACCAGTTAAAAAATGTGTGTCAATTAGGAATTAAGTACTTACAATGTTTTTAGTTTCTGTCACATCCAGGTTTTCTTGTCTTCATAGTCTTTGTGCTTACATGAAACCTTGGGATCGGGAATATATATTTCTTGAGTTGCTGACAACAGATTTTGGCATTCTGATTTTGCACTTATCTATTAACTATGTTTAACTAGTATCAAAATTCCAATCTCACAAGATTTAAATATCAAATGAGAAAATAAGAAATCTATGCCATTACCTGGGCTCCAAACGTCACCGCATCAGAGGTCAGAGTCTTAAGAGGTCAAAGGCCTACAGTTTGGATATCTCTCCTTTCATGGCCTTGGAAATTGTTCATATTGCTATAAGAAACCTGATAATAATCTAATCAGTTTCTACTTTTTTCAGAATCATGTTCGTAGTTAAGTAATGAATTGCGAATACCCCCAGTGTTTCTTCTGGTGAAATAGTAGAGTCCCTATCTTTAAGCCAGAAGACCCAAGTTCAGGTCTCATGTTTTTCAGAGGTGTGTCAGAACAAGTTATTGTTCATATTGCTATAAGAAACCTGATAATAATCTAATCAGTTTCTACTTTTTTCAGAATCATGTTCGTAGTTAAGTAATGAATTGCGAATACTCCCAGTGTTTCTTCTGGTGAAATAGTAGAGTCCCTATCTTTAAGCCAGAAGACCCAAGTTCGGGTCTCATGTTTTTCAGAGGTGTGTCAGAACAAGTTGATTAAAATTTCTGTCAGAGTTTCTTGTATGGAAGATTACCTACAATCTAAAAGTTCAGACTCAAATTTATACTCAATTGGTTAAATCTGTAAAATTAAACATTTTTCACAATATTGTTCACATGTTCACCAAAGTACTAACATCGTATTACAAAACTCTAACCTTAAAAAACATTTATCTTTCAATTTTTGAAACCAATTTGATAATACTTTAAAAATGAGTACTTTTTTCACATTTCTTCTACAGATCTACAAGGTACATTTCGGCTTAATATAGTCTATTTACACTCAATAGTTGCACCCTAATTGCAAATTCATGGTTAAGGCTTTAAACGAACAATCTATACTCCACTAATCAACATTACTAGTTTAAATAAACTGAATACAACAAATGAATGTCTCCTCATGGGTCTGCTCCTGAGCCTGGCCAGGCTGACCATTATCAGGTCCAGGCAGTGGGCTGTGGAAGGGCTCATTTTGGGCGATTGCCTGCCCCTCTTCCATGGTTACGTTTGGGCCCGAGTATCCCAGGAGAAGGACCACGTGTCTACCAACACCCTCGAGGTTTTCAGGGAGAGGTTGACACCTCGGGGCATGGAATGTTTTATTTCCCCCCCCCGATTCTATTTTGATTTAATCCCTGCCATCCCCTTTCACTTTTTGATCACAGAGACATTGCCCTTTGATGAGAAGGGCACTGCTTATCACTGGCCACTTGGGTGTTTCCTTTCTTCCTGGTGGTGGAATGTCAATAAAGGTTTCTGCACTCATTGTTCTTCACTGTGTCCTACACCTGCACATACACATGGGTGCTGGAGGGGAATAAGCACTACCACTGTTTGGCAGTAGTGTGGGGGTTGATATATAAGGAAAAACAAATAAAGAAAAGAAAAACAACAATCGAACCATGTCCACTCAGGGGACCAGACGAGAAGATATAAAACCTGTGACATAAATGTCACACACTGTTTCCAGCCTTCACCCACCCCATGTTTAAAATAATGGAAAATGATTTCTAACTTAGGATAAGAATCAAATCAAGTTCAAATTTGCACCCAGATTGTGTGATTTTTGAAGGGAAATTAGTCTCGTCTAATCAAACCAAAGAATTGGGACTCATTTCTGGAGGGACAAAATTCGAAAGCAGTAATGTTCCATTGTACACAAGTATAATCATGGGTAAACTGTGCCTGTGAGCAAAGAAGAAGGTGCAGGAGCAATTTACTGGGATGATCCAAGAAATGAAATGTTATACCTATTAAGAAAGATTGAAAAACAAAAATCCAGGACCTTTTTTCTCTACAAAAGGTTGGAGGAGTGATCTGGTAAAGGTTTTCAAGATTGTGAAAAAAATAAATTGATAGGTTTGACACAGAAAAGAGGGTTGTAGGGGGTGTAGATCAGAACTTTAACCTATAACTATAAGGCAGTCGGTATGAAACAAAATTAGGACATATAACACACAGACCTTTGCACAGAGTGATCAGACTAGAGAACTGGTTACCAGACGGAGTAGTTGATGTGAATAATTTAACTGTATTTAAGAAACAATTGGATAAGCACGAGAAAGAAAATAATATAATGGTATGTTAATGATATGTTGTTCTACATACCTCTCTATGCCTTGGTGTTACTTCATCACAGTCCTTGTCCCCAACTGGACATATGCCTCTGCATTCCATCCCCAGCCTTCTTGGCCCTGCCTCCTTCGCCCCTTATAGCACCTTCCTTGAAGCTTCAAGAATATTCAATGCATGGACCCAAGGACTGTGTCCTCTGACTGACATTGAACAAGCAAGCCCTAGGCATGATTGACCAGACTCGTGACCAATTAGGTGCATTTGCAGTTTCCTGACTACTACTGCTGGCTCTGTAGGATGCCCCACCCAGACAGCCTTCTCCCTATACTGTAAGACAATAGGAGATAGTAGCAGAATTAGACCATTTAGCCCATCAAGTTTGCTCCATCGATCATAGCTGATATGTTTCTCAACTCCATCCTCTTGCCTTCTGCCTATAACCTTTGATCCTTTTACTAATCAAATACCTATCTAACTATCTCTGACTTAACTACACTCACGGTCTCCACAGCCCTCTGCAGCAATGACTTCCACAGATTAACCACCCTCTGGCTAAAGAAATGCCTCCTCATCTCAGTTTTACATGTCCGTCCACTCACTCTGAGGCTGTCCTTTGGGGTCCTATTCTATCCTGCTAGTGGAAACATCTTCTCCATGTCCATGCTATCCAGGCCTTTAAGTATTATGTAAGTTTCAATTAGATTCTGCAGCCCCTCTCCACGTATCCCTCTAAATTCCATCAAGTACAGACCCAGAGTCTTCAACTGCTCCTCAAATGACAAGCCCTTCATGCCCAGGATCATTCTTGTAAACGTCCTCTGGACTCCCTCCAATGCCAATATATCTTCCTTAAATACGGATCCCAAAATTGCTCACAAAATTTCAAATATGCTCTGACCGGAGCTTTTTACAATACCAGCAGTGCATATGTGCTCTTAAATTCTAGTTCTTTTGAAATGAACGGTAACATTGCATTTGCTATCCAAAAACACTGCTGCCTCACAGCAGTAGGGACCCACCTTTGATTCCAGTGTCAGGCGACTGCCCATGTGGAGTTTGCACGTTCTCCCCATGTCTGCATGGGTTTCCACTGGGTGCTCTGGTTTCCTCCTCCCATTGTCCAAAGATGTGCAAGTTAGGTGAATTGGCCATGCTAAATTGCCCATAGTGTTCAGAGATGTGCATAGTGTTAGGTGCATTAGTCTTGGGAAATAGGGAGTAATAGGGTAGGGGATTGGGTCTGGGTGGGAGGCACATTGGAGTGTTGGTGTGGACTTGTTGGGCCTAATGACCTGTTTCCATACTGTAGGGATTCTATGATCTTCTATGATTAACTTTAAGGGAATTCTTAACTTGGACTCTCAAGTACTTTGAGCTTTAGATTTCAAAAGCTTTTCCACATTTAGAAAATATCTATGCCTCTATTCTTCCTACCAATGTGCATTACCTCACATTTTCCAATATTGTATTTCATCTGCCACTTCTTTGACCACTCATCGAGCCTGTTTAAGTCAGCTTCCTCATTTCCTCAACACTACCTGTCTTTCTACCTACCTTGTGTCATCTGCAAAGTAGGAATAATGTCCCCCGTTCCTTTTTCCAGATTGTTAGTGCATAACATGAATAGTTGTGGTTCAAACAGGAATGCCTGTTGAACTCTACTAGTCATACGTTACCATAGTGACAAAGATCCCTTTATTCCAACCCTCTGCCTTCTTCCAGTCTGCCAATCCTCTATCTATGCCAGGACCTTGCCCCTAACACTATGGGCTCTTATCTTATTTAACAGCCTCTTGTGCAGCGTTTTGTCAAAGGCTTTCTGGAAATCCAAATGCCTCTGGCTCTCCTTTCTCTAATTTCCTTGTTATCTCCTCAAAGAATTGTAATAGATTTGTCAGGCATGAGTGCCGCTGCAAACTCTGGTCCCATGATCTGTTAACATTCAAGCAGAGGACTCAACATGGCCAAAGCCCTGGACTGTGTGAAGATTGTGTCTGTGACAGTTCCAGGACCCCCTTAGTGAGAATGCTCCCTACACCGCCTTGACTGATCTGAGGATTAGACATCCCCTCCAACCCACTGCTTTCCAACAGGGTAATGTAGTTGAATTAAAGTGCCGAGAGCTTGCTACACAGGCGACTAGTACACACTGCAGATGCTGGAGCAATGTTTCAGTTTGCCAAACTGTAAATGGATCAGAGAGATGCCAGAAGAATCCTGAGGCATTGGCAATTATTGGATGCCAACAAGTTTTGAGAAGATTTGTAGCTCAGGTTGAGGTTCTGGATTTAGGTTTGCTCACTGAGCTGGAAGGTTTATTTTCAGATATTTCATCACCATATTAGGTAACGTCTTCAGTGTTTATATAACATATAAATAGAAAGCAGGAAACAGCAGCAGTTCTTTGTCCGGAGGGTCACAGAAGATGTTACCTAGTATAGTGATGAAACGTCTGAAAATGAACCTTCCAGCTCACCGAGCAAACCTACATCTATTATTGGATGCCAATGTTAAGGTGGGGGTGCTTGTGTCCACCAATTGTGCCCTCTGCTGTTGTTGTGTTGTGAGAAACATGGAGCCTCTTTGTAACCATCAGTGAACTGAAATCACCAGGCACCCACCCTAACTTTCACGTTGAGAATTTTGTGTCTCGTTTGCTTGCAGTGAATGGTAGGATAGGAAGCTGTAAATTTGGGAGGCAAGATATAGAGTAAACAAGGCCATTAATGAGCAAGATAAGGCAAACCACCACTCCGGTCTTTAAATCTCACTGATATCTGGAAGTAGTTAAAGGATGCAACAACTTGCTCCTAATCCTGAGACAGACTCCACCAGACCTCTCACTTGATTCTGCCATATTTCTCACCATTCTCCATGTCATTCATGCCCTATTAAATAACTTAATATGCTGTACAGTAGACTCAGTTACAAAAAAATTGCCAAAATCCCTCGATTTAAATACTTTTGTAATCTGTGACATGCAAATTAAATTTCTGCCTCAATTTGATAGCTCTTTATCTTCATTATGAAGCCAACTAAATCTGATCTCTCTTCTCTTAAACCCCTTACAACTGTTCATTTTATATATGTTTTCCCTGGAATTATGTATGAATGTTAATGGTGTTTATTACTTTGGAATTAAACGTTTCAAAATATTTATAACTTTGAATAAATATTCAAAACAAACATTTTATTGTTTTCTATTGTAAGAAATGTTTTATTGATTGACCTAATAACAAATAACAACTTTATCAGTATTTAAGATGGAGCTAAAGATGTTTCAATACAATGACAGCACATTGAAACCAGAACATTACAACATTTCTGTACTGAACTAACTGTATTCTTGTAAGGGTAATGAAAGGCTTATTCTTAATCTGCCAAAACTATCTCCCACCCTTTGAAAAACATATTCATTAATGTATTAGCTGCGGTTTTTATCGAGAGGTAATGATCAAATTGGCCTGTTGAGATGGAGGAACTGTGTTAGTTAAATATGGAGGGAAATGGTTAAGTTAATCAGATGCAAATCACCATACTGCGGCATCAAGGGAGAGCAAGGAAAAATAAACTCTTCAAGAACAAATTGTGCCTTGAGTATAGTAGCAAGTAAGTGGAAAATATTCCTAGTGAAATAACATTTTCAATCTCTGGAGTCTAATTGCCAATCTATTTCAGAAATACCTCAGACAAACTTTCCCTTATTGACAGAAGGGGATTGGTCAGTCTATTGCTAGTTAAAATAACTTTCCACTCAAAGTGGATAGGAAGATGCTGAAAACATGTCAGAACAGTTGTAGTTAACCTTTTAAGGCCCAGTAAGTGACAAAAATATAAATTTGCTCTAAACATCCCTATCCACTATAAAACAATTGTTCTGCAATGTCATATGTATTTATTTGTCAATATAATAAAGCATGAAATGAATAATTGCAGCTTTTATGTTTCCACAATGATTTAACAAATATAAATCAAATAACAAAAAAGCATTTGAAGACATTCGATTATGTTAATAAGTTGATGATTGATAAAATCATTACAGTTTATAAATGAAAGAATCAGTTTCTCCTTCACAGAAGGTTCTGCGAAAATAACACAGTAAGTTAAATTCAATGTTCTAATAAATATTACTACAGCAGACCTATCAGCCACTACCTCGTATATAAATATGTTTACTGTTTATTTCCTTTTAAGAGTTTTTTATACACCTAATGTAGATTGAGAAATTATAATTGTACTTGGTGTACTGATTGACTTGTTATAGTCAAATGACCTCTACCTGTTCTGTAAGTGTCCATCTGTAAAGACTGTGGCAGCAATTTAATACATATCACTGAAAATGTAGTGAAGGAGTTTTGTGATGCAGAGACAATGTCCCAACCTCTGATCCAGGAGGCCTAGGTTCAAGTCCCACATTCTCCAGAGGTGCATAATGACATTTCTGAGAAGGTTACATAGAAAATGTCTCAAACTTACTGAATGATGTAGCTGTGAATGTATGGATGCTTAGAGCCAGCTATTTCAAAAAAGAAATAGTTATGACTTTTGTTTGAACTAAGCAAATAAGAGTAGCAACCCGACTATTAGTTCTGGGGAAAGTATGCTACAAGAGTATAAGCTGTAATAAAGCCCAGATCTCACTGAGGAGCAGAAAAGGCAGATTTCTTGGATTTTAAAGGCTGGGAAAATAAACTTTGAATCCTCTATCCATATTACTTATGAATGGTCAGTCTTCAACATTAGAGGTCAGGGGAAGAGGGAGTCTATTGATTAGTATGTGCAATACATCTAGCTGAATCCTGTCAATTTGGACAACTGAAAGATAAACTCATCAAAGAATGGACTGCCTTAGGCTTAAGTGATCCTGCTATGAGAGCACATTTCCTGAGAGAGGAGAAAACTATCATGAAGAAAGTTACAACATGTGCAAAAGCTCTAAGATTATCAATCATCAACTAAAGCATATTATTGGGAAAACAAATATGTTTTTCCATTATATAGAGAAATTTCAGTTTTAAATGAGAACAAAGCATTGGAAAAAAAAAGAAGCTATATTTGCAGAAAAGCCAACAGAAGAATAAGAACCAAAGAGTGGAAAAGCACGTCTTTTACAAAGAAAGAATTGTTCCAACTACAATAAGCTATATTACTTTTATTAGAGCATTTAGTTAGGAAGAAACAAAGCAAGTCTATAAAGAAGACTGCTAGTGAAACTTCGCTGATGAATCTGATTGAAATCCGCTGTGAAATGTTCTCTTTGATGAAACTGCCAGGTCATCGCTAGAGCTGAGCATAAACTTTCAACACTCTCAACAAGACAGCCCATGTGGTAACTTGGGATCTGAGTTAAGCAGATGTTACCTTGATTATCTATGTAAAATAAGTAAATCCGGTCTCTTTCAATGCAGAAAGCAGCTAAGGGAAAGGTGACCTCATCACTTAAACAGGATACAGTATGACCATCCATCCCATTGACCATGTGTTTCCCAGCAACAGAAATGGATCAGCAACAACTATTATCAAGGCAACTGTTTTTGCTGCAGGAGAGACACACCCCGGAGAAGATATGTAGTCAGCAGGTAAATAGCCAATGACAACATCCATTTATTCCATTAGGAGACTTGCATAATTTGACGTCTATGCAATCAACGCATGTGCAAAGATTGATGAAATTAGAACAGACTGGAATAATAAACACATTTGCTCGTGGATAATAAATTCCTTTGTGACTTTGAGTGACTTGTAACTGCAAATGATGGTGCATGCAAAATTGTTACTTTCAAATAAAATTGTGATACTTGGAATAATGCTGTTATAGTCACTGTTTGCAAGAGTGGGGGGGTTTTGATAGTAATAGAATCTTCTGACGGTTGTGGAAGAGAGCTTCTTCTAACTCACAAACCGTCAATGAAAGCATTTACTTCATGAATTCTTCCCCTCACCTGTTGGGTTTCCTGAAGCCTGTAAATTGAGACAATCATGAGTTTAAAAAACATTAAATGTGGACATAGAACCTTATTATAATGCCCAACCTGCCCCCTGGGAATTGATCACTTGTCCACTTTTAAAAATGAGAGTTTGAGAAGAGTTGGATTCCTCTTTCAGATTTTCACTGAACTGATCAAACCCACCCATTTTTGAGAGTTGAGCTTTAACTACATGGTTTCAACAATTCATGTGCCATAAACAAACCAAGGTTAGAAGCCCATGTGAGTGAATCTTACTGTCTCAAAGGTGAACATGTAAATCCCAAAAGTAGAAGAATCTAATTACAACTGACAAAAGTAACAATTTTCAAATTAATTCAGGTCCCAGAACGATCTTATAGTTGAACTGTTTGTATTGTGAAGACTAACAACATCTTATAATCAGGCTACTACAAGAGTACAATGGAAAAATAAGGTCATCCATGTTAAGTCATAAGCTTGTGCAAATTTGAATAAGGTTTCACAAAGTGCTGGTTTCGTGGTTGCAGGGAGACCTGCGGTCTTAACTATCGCATCCTCTTCACTATAGAATATATTATAGTTTGACCACAAGTACTTAGGAAACAGCACATTGAAAGTCTGCTGGTCTCATTGAGCCCTCCCCACAATGGGCCATAACTAATCTGCACTGCCATGGTATCTCTCAACTTATTTAGCCTCGGGAGGAAATTGAGTAACCACAAGTAATCAGTTCCTGAAAAAAAACTGTGAAATGTCTCCCTGAACTCCACAGCCAATTGAGCAAGTAACCACATCATTCAAGTCAAACCAGATGATGTCCATGTGTTTCAAAAAGGTTTGAAGCAATCGTCTTCAAAGAAATGTAGAACAGGGCAATTGTCATGATCAAATTATTCTGACCTTTCTCACAAAACCATTTGTGCCAAAAATATCATGGATATCTATGCAGCAAATCGGGTGGAACATACTTTGAAATGTATCATTTATGTGTAGCACCCTTGCTACAAACATGAATAAATCAGAAAACTTAAGAATCCACACTCACATATATAAAAGAAGTGCATATAGCTATCCAAGAATAGATTGATTGAGCATCTAAAAATGACATCTAATTACCTCAGATCATTTGTGATTCTAAGCCTTACACACTTCAAATAATTATAGGTGGAAAGTCATGCAAATATACAATCTAATTCATCAGCATCTAAAACATAAATCCTTTCTCTTTCAAGTGCTGATAGATTTTCTGTACTATTGTTGAATTATCTAACTTATAATCCATTGCTATTTACAAAAGTACAGTGCCTATGTCTAGTGCATATTTTTATTGAAACTGATAAATGAGACACAATGGTACGCCATGTTTTCCAGTAGGAGAACAACAATATACAGACAGTCCTCAGGTTACGAATAGGTTTGGAGTCTGTTCATGTGTCGATTTGTATGCAAATCAGAAGACAATGCAGGGATGTAAAAAATGGCCATTCATAATTACAAGTTCATATGTCAGATATTTAAAATTATTGCTAGTATTCACTTAATAAGTGTGACTCCCTGTAGAAGAATATAAGGAACAGGAACAGGAATAGCCCATTCAGCCTCTGAAGATTGTGTTGAATGATGGGTCAGTCATGGCCGATCCAGCCCCAGGACTCAACTCCTCATTCATGCCAGCTTATCACAGCCCTCAGTTTCAAAACAATCTAGCTACCTCCTATTTAAATATTTTCATAATTTAGCACTCCACAACCTCTGACATAGAAATTTTCAGACTGCCTTCTGGAAGATGAAATTCCTTTACACGTCAGTTTTAAATGAGTATCCCCTAGTTCTGCAATAATGAGTACTGGTCTGAATTTCCCCCAGTAGTGGAAACATCGTTTCAACATCTATCCTGTCAACACCCCTCAGATTCTGATATGTTTCAATAAGATTACCCCTTGTTTTCTAAACATTAACAAGCCTTTCTTGTTCAGTCAACCCCTTCATTCCAGGAATCAAGTTAGTTTACCTTTATTGAACTGCATTCAATATCAGCATGTCCTTTATTCAATATGGGCACCCAAATTGTACAAAATACAACAGCAGCCTCACCAACACCCTGTACCATTGTAACAAGAGTTCCCTGTTTTTTAAACTTCATTCCTAGTGCAATAAAGGCCAAAATTCTATTTACCTTCTTAATTACTTACTGTAAGCGCAGATTATCATTTTAAGTGTCATGCACAAGAACACCCACTTCTTTTTTTGAATATCTTCCCATTTACATAAAGTCTGCCTTTGATTCTTCCTATCAAAGTATATGAGCCCACACTTCCCAACATTAAACTCCATTTGCCAACTTCTTTTTGTCCTCTCCCAAACTATCTATATCCTTTTACTACTTCATAGCATCATTCCTTCCCAACGATCCTTGGTTCATCATTAAATTAGGATACATTAGGCTCTGACCCCTCCTCCAAGTCATTAGATAGTAAATACAGTAGTGCCCCAGTCCCCACAGGGTAAACATTCCAAGACCTACCGTGGAAGCCCAAAACCGCAGATAGTCACGAACCCATTCATTTAAATGGGAAATGTACCATCCCAGCAGTCTTTGGTCCCTGGTTCTGGAACGTTCCCTGTAATATGTTCGGGCCGCAGTAAACTCCAGTAACTGAAACTGTGGAAACTAGGCCTGCGGATACGGCGGTCGGCTTGTAGTTGACGCTCTGGGACTGATCCACTAGTTACATCATTCCAGCCTAAGAAAAAGACACACTCGCTGACTTCATACTAATACCTTACCTCCCAATACCATGAGCTCCTATTACAGACTGAATGGAATTTAAAGCACTGAAACAGCTCATTTGTCTCCCAATGAATCAGTACCAATGTTTGTGCCTCCTCTGTCAAATTCATCCCATCCTTATATTCCTTTCTCCTTTGTGCCATCATTTAGTGCCCTCTTAAATAAACATTATCTGTCTCAATTATTCTCCGTGGTAGCTCATTCTACATTCAAACTGCATTCTAACTATTCTAATTATGCATGAGAAGTTTATCCCAAATTCCAGATTTGACACTTTTATACAGATGCAAATTTAATTGCCCAAAATGATATGTGAACACTTGGATAATATGGCAATATTATCCACTCTGCAAATAATGATGCCGCACATGGATACTTGCTGAATGGAAAATTGCTATGAATACACCGAAAGATAGATACAAATAAAGCCAGACATTCCAATTTCAAATATGAATTATGTATTAAAATACCAAGCACCCCTACCATATGAATGCACAGTCTATCTTATGAACTCAAATCAAGGAATATGCTCAATAGCTTTATACATTACACCCTATGCATTGTTTCATTTTACTAATAGCTGTTGTGCTTAACTGTGGGTTAAATCAAAATACTCTTGTAAATTAGTAGAAGCAGATGGCCCACCTCCTTGCTTTGTGTTAACCCATGGCAGATTATGTAGACTCAAACGCTGGAAATAAATAGGGCATTCTTCAAAAGCCACTTGTGAGAAGATACAATATAGAAATGAATTTAGTCTTCAGTATAGAGTTTGCTAAGTCATTAGACACCTGTACTCTGCTATCTTCCATACCTTTGGCCACAAGTCTTCAATGAAAATTTATCATGAGTGATTATATTGAGTTATTGCATTCTCAACAGATATATACTGCTTAATTATGCTTCCAAGAACGTTTGAAGCTTATTAGTCTCCCATGTCCTTTAAAGTGCTCAGATTATGTTCACTCATCTGATTTAATGCTGCATATATAATTATAAAATGCCACCTGTGGTCCCACCAAACAGTGTGAAGCAGTTGTAATCTTCTTTCTACTTATCTGTAGATGCTTATATAATTATATTACCCGGTACACATGCAGATGTTTGCAATTCTGATACTCAATTTAAAAGGGTAGATGTTACGACACAAGCAGTTAAAAGATCATCCGATGGATAAAATTAATTTATAACCATGATAATTTCTGAGATCAATATTTTCAGGTGTCAGAAAATGACATTTAAGTAGCGTCAACCCTTGAGTCCGCCCTTGTAGTCAGAAAGGTTCGTTGTTAATGTTTAGCAACAGAATGATTTTATTATTGCCATCTGCCATTGAGAATAGATTTATTGGAATTAATTGGCACAACCACAAAGAAGCTGTTGTCTTAGAGTCTATAAATGTTTATTTTTCCAAAAGCAGTTTTGGTATTTAACTGCAGTGGTGAGAGTTTGAAACAGGAAATATCTGACAGTAAAACATGGCTGAATATGACAGTACATACCGTACCCGGTACCGCTTTGATGTGAGAACCAATAGTACACAATGCACTTCTTCCCTGCAATGAGATTCAAACTCATTGAGGGTCCAATTTAAAACTTTCCTTTGGCAGTTCTTAAGTATACCTACCCAAGAAAGAGGAAAGAAAAAAAAAACAAATGTTATCTTTCAGGACAACATATCAGTTTCTTTTAAGGCCAAAGCACATCAATGATTTTAAAAAAGTATGAAAAGGTAATTTTATATTAAAAAACTCAAAATGGCAAACATCTAAAAGCTTTAAAATATGCTGTGAATACATTTAGCATCTGTGATATACATTGATTACACGGAGATTGCAAAAAAAGCCACTTTATGTCTGTCCAAAGGTTTGTTTTATTAGTCTGTACTTTAACAATGTGAATAGAATTGGCAAAAACAATAATTTTGAACAATGTTGCACAGTTGTGATATAAATCTAATTAACACATTTCCATTCCATTGCATTACATGATTCTGAGTGGACTGTGAGCCCTGTGTACAGGTAAAACATTATCACACAATAAGCGACCTATTTATAATTGACAAAGTGAAGGCCACCTTCCCAATTAATGTACGTGAATAAAAATCGAGCACATAAGTAATTTTACACCAATGGTGGTTATTGAGGCAGTGGTCATGAACTTTTTTTTAAAAAAGAGTTAATTGGTTGAGCAGAGGAAGGATTAAAGGAATAGGGAATAGGAATGATTTTCATGATGAACTTGAAATTTTACTGATTCTCTGTAAAACACCTAATGTTTGTATCATTTTCAATATGCCTTGATGTTGTCAATATAGACTTTTCGTGTAAGTTATGCCTGATTATCAACAGAAGTAACTACTTTATATCTTCACTGAGACCTGAGGCAGTCAAATATGAAATTCAAAACTCTTTACAGTATCTAACTGAAATAAAATTATTACCACTAAATGACACTTTGCTTCTATATTGAGAAAAGCAAGTTTTTCAGTTAAGTGCTTTGCTGACATTAATGAGCCTTTGTAGACTTCATTACTGATAGGGGGTCATCATAAACAATAATAATTCAATGCAGTTGATCAATATAATTGCTGAACTGGGAATCTCATAATCATCTAAAGGGGTTATTTTAATAACCTTTAACATGGAAGAAGTGCATAAAAATAATCAAGCAAGATTTAGATTTTGCTCAAGTCAAATAAGGAATGGTTATAAGTTGCTGCCTTACTTATGTTAGAATTGCTACCTTATGTTCTCACATAATTTTCACAAATAGGTAAGATCATGATTAATTATTTAGTTGCAGTCTATCTATAGCACATCAAAAATCACAATGACCTAATGTTATGCTTGGCAATGTGACCTAACTGGAGGCACTATCACCCATTCATTGTTAACAGCTGTAGTCAAGGGTGAATGAAGCTCCAGGTAATGCAGAAACTAGTGCCTAATTTTCAATAAGGGTTGTACCATGTTTTTAATCATATGTATGTAGGTTTGGCAGTGATGAGATGTGAAGTGCTTGGAATTTGATTTCTTTTTAGGTAAGTGATTAGAAGCTATCAGTTTTATTCAACCACAGTTGTGAAAAACCACAGTGACATTGACACGTGATGATAAGAGAAACAAGAAGGAATTGACAACAACACACCACAGCAATTCAGCATTAAAGAACTGTGTAATTCTCAAACAGAAAGGTGACTGCATAAAGATTAATCTCTTGTACTGCACTGAGTTGGCATGCAGTCATAATTACCACGGAGGTTTTCTGAGAAGAGTGCTACCAAGTTTTATTTTAGCAGGGCGTGCTTTTATTGTACCAATTTGGAGTTATACATTCATCCATTGACAGTGCAATTCATCTTAGGCACAGACGACCAAAGCTAGGCCCCACAGCAGCTACTAAAAATTCCTACCAGCATCTATACCGCAAGCCATATCTGATATTCTTTGGATTTCCCCATGAAACACTTACTTTAAAGACAACCAGATGTAAAAAGAAAAGGAGTTGGAAACATTTGGAAAAACGATCCCATGTTGTAATGTATTTTTTCAGGGGGAGGGGTACAAAAGAGAAACTCCCTGTTTGGTGCAGTTCCAAAGACTCTACTTCTTTCGCTGTTGCAGGTATCTCTGAAGCATTAAGACAAAACATTTGTCACTAGCTCTCTTTACAAGGCATTGAGTAATTTCATATCCTCTAGACTAACCAGCTGGTCCCTATTAACACACATGTGAGTGCTGAAGAATTTACATCGCTCCCTGAGATGAGAGATGAACACCCTCGCGCTTTTAACAAGGGAGTGTCAGTTTATTTTCTTTTGCCTTGCAAGCTAGAAATGTCTTTATACAGACAGAAACCTGTTTAGAGAAACACACAGAAGGTGACAGCAATGCCAGTCGGCCTGAGAAGTTTGCTGAGTGATTGTTGCTCATGTTTGGAAGCTAACATCACACAGAAGAGGGATTCTCCATAGAAACCACAAAAAGGTTGCATTGGCTGATACTTGGGCTTGTTAGGAACTCAAATTTTGCCAGCTATTTCCAAAAGCTGAGAATAAGTTTCACTTTCACTAAAGTTATGACACAGATCAAGCAGTGAGATTCATGGGAAGATTTTATTTTTATCCATCCCCAATATGTGGGCATTGATTAATTTCCTGAAAATTACTGTTGGTGGACCTTTGCTTGATGTGCTAGAGTCCTAAGGTATGGGACCGAGGTAATATATTGGCCAATCAGAGATAGAAAAGCAATTCTTTTTTAAGTCAGCTGGTGTTTTACAGACACTTGACAGATTCATAATGACATTTATTGGATCTTTTAAAAAGTTAGAATTAAATTCTCAAACTACTATGGTGAGACTTGAATTAATAATCCATCGTGAGTAACTCTAGTTATGATTCTAATACTTTTATCAGTCTTAAGAAGGATCCAATTTGAGGTCTTCATTCCAAATGTGCATAAAATATGTTGAAACTACAATAATATCACAGATAAGAAGATACGAGAATACCAATGTTCAAGGGCATTTTTTTTTCTACCAATAAGGTGAACTTCTACTCTGCTTGTCATGAGTTATACCATTGTAGGTCAGCTTCACAATGTCAGGGATCTGGGTTTAGTTTAGGCCTTGGGTGACTATGGAATTTGCACGTTCTCATTGTATCTGCATAAGTTTCCAGCAGGTGTTCTGGTTTCCTACCATAGTTCAAAGATGCACAGATTAGGTAGATTGGCCATGCTAAATTACCCCATAATGTCTAGGGATGTGTAGGCCTAGTGGATTATAGGGTAGGGGGCTGGGTCTGGGTGGGATGCTGTTTGGAGGGTCAGTGCAGATGTGATGGGTTGAATGGCCTCATTCTGCACTGTAAGGATTCTACGATGTGGAGAAATGGGAATGAAAGGGCCAGCATTTTTCCATTTTTTGGCGGTGTTTCTTTCCTCAGTGAGATTCATGACTCCCCATCCCCATGGTAACTTTCCTCATGCAAACATCTGGCTTTTGTCTCAAAGTATTCAAACAGCCTCCACAGCAGCCATCTCATGTAACTGAGTGACAGGAGAGGCAAAAGTGCTCTCCTCCTGAGAGACCACTGTCTATCTTTACCACACTAAGAAGTGGTCCCTTTTCACTTTCCAATGTGGTCATTCAGTGGAAACACGTGCCATGTGTTGGCCACATTAGCTGCTGATACAGGCTGTGGGTATGACACTGACATTGCCAGATGCCATATGCACCAACATGTCTACTCCCTTGCCAGTTCAGCGCACCAGACCTTAACAAGCTGTCTGCCTCTCCCCCAGCTCTGAAGAGCAGTACAAGCCATCGAGGCTGACTATGTCCAAGTAAGCACAAAGGAAAGTGTGCCCTAAGAAATGAAACTATGAGCCACAGCCAGTGTGCCAGCATGAGACGTGTGTCTCTGTGCAAGCAAAACAGATTGGTAATTGTATGCAAGACAAAGTTGTCCTTGTGTTCCAAATTGAAATCCTGAAGGGCTGAAGTGGTATCTGAGTTTTTCTCCGAGGGCAGGCACATGATTTGGCAATGCCAATCTGCAAGGATGAAGGTTGGAGGAGGACGGTGTCCATGCAGCATGCAGACAAACATCAGTAAATAGAGAGTTGGATTAAGACCTGGAGAGGCAAATACTGAGCAGCTCTTGTAGGCCACCCTCTCTGACTTTCAGGTTGAGAACTGAGTACATCTACTTTCTTAGCGAACAAGAGAAGAATTGGAAGCTGCGTAGAAATTATATAATTTGGACTATTAATGATATGCAAATATATGGAAATAATGAAGTCATTGCTCATCAGCAAGATTCTGAACTCATGATTTAATCTTCATGGGAAAATCAGATTTTTTTCTCAACATCAAAATATTATGTCTAATGTATAAAAAGACTTCGGTGTTACAAATACAACACATCACAGACAAGACTGTAAGTGGACAAAGGTCTTCACTGCATGATGCCAATCATAGTTCATTCATTATTTAACTTGTTTGCTTTGATTTGACACTTTTGCCAGATTGCAGAGCTACATTATTTTATGTCAAGTTTATTTATTCAAATTATTTCAGATTTTAAGCTTGACTGGCATGTGTTCACAAATTGATTTCCTCGTTGTCTATATATAATTCATACAGATATCGTGGCTCTAAGTACTGCACTTAAACTGTGCTTTTTTAAATATTTACACTGAGCTTATCAATTGCCACTCCTTCCTCCTTCAATACGCTCCTTAAAACCTTCCCTTATTTAATTTTATTTTAAAGGTTTTGATCAGCGATCCTAATAACCCACCTGTGAAGCACCTCGGGATATTTTACCACCATAAGGTTGTTACATAAATGCAAGTTGCTCCTGCCATATAGGCAAATACAACTCTACTCAAGACTTAATTTTACTTGGACGCCATTCAGGTCATTTCAGCAAGGGCCTGGCATGGTTTAAAACAGTGTTTGCTGCAATTGCAGATCGTTCACAGTACTACAGCACAGACAAGACTTTTTCAAAGTTTAAATATTTCACTGTCCAATTTGAAAGTGGCCAATCCAATGAGCCTTTGTAAATAAATGCAATGGTAATATATCTCAGCTGACATCAAAGGCCTTGTTTCAGCAATTCCAGAAATTATTTGACACAGCAGGACCACGAAACAACAGCTTTCCATGTCACTCAAAGGGCCTAAATATCAAAATGGAAAACTGGCTGCAAGGTCTTATCAAAGCTGTCAATTTGTTTCTTCAATATCTTGCATGAGACATTCAGCTGATCACAGAGACTTAATGTTTTCAGCATTTAAATATTTAGAGTTTCAGGAATTGCAGTAGTATTTCTTCAGGACAGAGGTAGATGAGGGTTCTTCCATCTGTCTGAAGTATAACAATACATTTATTTCAATATTATTATACAGTATCCTTGACTTCTGATGCAGAGCAGATTTGCTTTGAATCCTTATAAAACCTGTTTCTCGTGGCATGTGCAGAGATCAAACTGCTGTCAGCTTCCAAAGGCAGTTGTCTGACATGAGTCAAATCTTGCACCAACACTGGGAGATATATTTGTTTGTGGCCCTCCTTCCCCTTCTCCCTCTCCCACTACACCCTCTCTAACACACCAGTCCGAGGAGGATTTGGAACATGATGCCTTTTATTAAAGCTACAAAAATAAAGAGGCTGAAACTGGCCGTCTAAATTCAGATGCACCATAATTTCAAGGTTTTTAGTCACCACCTGAAGCTTTGCCTGCATTATCACAGTCATCTACATCTGTCTTGATGCTGCAGCAGACTCCATTACATGAGGGAACTGTCTTCAGGTTTCATTTAGTTGATCAAATCTGAGTGCAGCCTCACAGCGCTTACATTCACCTTTGCCCTGACCAAGTTCTCAGTCACTCTGGCTCAGTCCAGGATTTATAACACTGTTACAGAGAGTATCCCATTACAAGCCCAAAGTATACATTGTGCTTTTTGGACAGGACAGAAACTGTCCAGGGGATTCAAATCAGACTGTTTATACTAGTCTGATTCCAATTCCACTTGGTTCCGTTGCAGCTTTAAACCATCATTACCCCGAACTAGCATCATCATTTTAGCAATTTAAAGTTACAGAACCCCTGAATTATCACCCCTCCCAAGCATGTGAAAAGTATTCTCTAAGTGCCATCCATTACAAAACTTTTTGCTGGGGTATGTAGTTTGTGTTACTTCTGGTCAATGCTTCTGGTCAATGTTATTATGGTTCTATCACTGTGACTGACACATAGTACATAGTACAGGGGAGAAATGCAAATGTATAAACTTGAATTGTACTGAAAAAGATATTTTTGGAACAAGTTTCATTAAATTGAAAAGACATTTTAAAATGCAGGGGCCTTCCATTTCTGTATATATTTCATGAAAAAGACATCATTTTACTTACTTATGGGACCAGTAGCTCTGAGACCTTTTGTACATAACACAAGTCTTTATTCTTTTTTTTCAGCATTATAAAGATGATCTTGTATTATGCTTCAAGATAGCAACGCATTTTGTTGCAGGAAATGGGATCCACACATTCTCAGTGATAATGTACAGAAAAAAAGGAAAATCCAATAAGAATAAAACTTTATTTGATTTAAGATGTCATGCTCATCATAGACTCCCTGCTGCAATTACATGTCAGTAATATGCTCCTCTTTGTATACCACTAGCAGCCTGTAGTCCCAAATGTCACTGTAAAAAAGCAGTACTCAAAATACCAAAAGAACAAAATTATCCCAATGAACATTTATTTGGAGCATAAAGTGGTGCACCATCTGTGCCAGAATAAGCAAACCAATACCTTGAGGCTTGTTGCATGAACACCGACAATCAGCAGACAGCTTAGAGAATGAACACTGAATACATATTGTAAGATGATGGAGGATGGTTTAATGGAATGAACAGTTTTCTCTTTGTCACGGTGTGACAGAATCATAAGTCAATTATTACATGGATTTCATGCTAGACTGCTGCAAATGTATTGAAGTCTCCAAAATGGAACTAAAAACTACAATATTGCAACTTCTTTCTCACATTCCCAAGCGACTCAAAAGTACGTTGTACAAAGGTTACATTCACCGTTTTCCATAATCAAATGCGAAAACCAAAAGAATATTTGTTTCATTGATTGGATTGTCCAAACATTTGTGAGAAAAAGATAAAAATCTGCATTCTATAATGCAATACATGAATTTAGACTCATATTTATAAAACAGAATAACTTGGAGCTGCATGAAAAGATACCACTAAACGTTTTGAGATTTTTTTAATGATTTGGATACTAGTTGTATATTCCATTAGTAACCTTGTACAAATTGGTGTCAGCGTAAAATATACTGCCATTGGAAGTCATGAATAGCCGCTAGCCGACTGTGTGTCATGGAAAGACAGAATGTACTACAGAGGAAGCAATGCTTCTCTAAAGAGGTGGATAGGAAAAGGGATTGGCAAGGGGCCCAAAAACAGCTCATACAATAAAATATTGATCTCATTCTCCCAGCAGGAGCCTGAAATGGAGTGAAGTCGACTGAAGGTTAGATAATCTGCATCGGTGATCCAACTCTATTGCTAACTTACGTTATCGACAAATGGAGCTTCCTGTTTGGACCGTGGGTTCAGTGAATTTCACAGTAAAGCTTAATCGGTGGACTAATGAATGGATTTATGGCTGTTTAAAATGCTGGAATGGAATTTCAATAAAACTAAATTCATTTTGATTGTATAATTTACTGAATTTGTCCCGTCGTTGAAAGTCGTGTCCACCGTCTTGTAACCCAAAAGAACATGATAAATTTTAGAGGTAACGGTTGTGGTAGTTAACTCCAACTGTTGTTATGGAATTAATGCAAGTTTAGATTGTGGCATTGTTTCTCAGCTGTGGTGCTATTTTCCTAGGTTCTGCATGGGATTTGAGGCATTATAAAGTGGACACAATTACACTGACTATGTTGTAAAAATGGTTCAGTTTAGGTACAGGATTGTGCACTCAATTGGACAGCACTGTGAGAACCACAGCAATAGTTTCACTGTATATTGCTACACTTTGATGTACTGCTCAGACAAGAACATTTCGTTATGCATTGCTTGTGCCATAAAAATGCTGACTGAAATGATCAGACAGATTCCAAGGACAATCTCTCCTGGTGTAAAACACCTACTCAACTAGAGGAGGAAATTAAATCCATAAAATCTATCACTTTGTCCTGTAAACCATTAAACAGCTCAGTTATGCTGATAACAATCAACCACAAAATTCCTTTCTTACTGAATAAAAGTATCTGCTAAATCTCAATCTTGGTAGTTCACTGAGAGCCGTCAAGCTCCCACCACATCCAACGACAAAACTCCTGCTAACAATTCTTGAGAAAAAAGAAACATTTAATATCATATAGCAGCTTTCTTATCTGTCTGCTTATCAATACTGCAAATAAAGATAAGCTCTGAACTGTGACTAAGGATATATCTAAAATTTCTACTGCAGTAAAAGGTCTTGGCATTTCTCTATTTGGACTATGCTGTAATAATTATTGCCCGCTACAACAAGCAGGGGCTAACTTGATTTCAGAACCTAAAACCTACTTAAGAGCAACTTGAATTCTCATAAACATGAACATTTCAGAGGCCATATATATACCAGTGAAACTGTATATATACAAACAGAAGTAATTTGATGTTCTGTTTCAACAATTGCTTTTATACCACAGATACAGCTGAAAACTGTGAATGAGAACCCAGGTCCTGTACATCTCCATAGACCATAACAGAATAAATGTGGAAACTGTTATTTCTGTCAATCCTATTGTCACTCAGATTTTTCCTGTTTCCCCAGACAATGTGTCACACTTTCTGATTGCATTTAATTTGCTTCATGCATTCCACTTGAAATCTGTTTTAAAAGTACATGGCTTCATTTCTTATGTACCTGGTTCTTCATTGTGTTTCTACTTCCTTTCCTTGGGCCCATCTAATTTTTGTCTAATGCCCAATCATTAGAGCTACAGTATCCCATTTTCTTCATCATCATATGTGCCTGTCAGTTTAAAATTAAGGCCAGGCAATATTCTGTGACAATGTCACTGGACAAGTAATCTAGAACTCTAGGTTAATGTCTTGGAAACATGGGTTTGAAGCCTACCATAGCAGATGATAAAATTTGAATTTGATAAATAAACTGGAATAAATAGCAAACCAATGACGAACATGCACCTACTGTCAATTGTTGTCAAAAAACAATTTGATTTACTAATGCCTTTAAGGGAGGGAAATTTACCAACCTTATAGTCAGACCTATATGTGACTCCAAACACATAGCAATGTGGTTGACTCTTAACAGCCTACCGGGAAATTAGAGAGGGACAATAAATGTTGGCCTAGCCAGTGACATCCACATTCTGGGAATTAATTTTTAAAAACATTGTCCGTCAGTGAAACAGGGTCTAATGTTATGCGAATGGAAAATGTCCAGCAAATCTTGAAGATGGCTTGTGAATCTCCCAAAAGCTTACAAGTATATCTTAAGATGAAATGAAGCTGCAATGAAGGCTGCATTCATGAGCAGGCAGCAATGTGGGAGTGGTTGATTACTCAGTACCTAGAACACCCACACACTTGGATTTCATGAACTTGACCAGATGTCCATCAGCAAATGTCAGATGTGGCTTTCAAACTACATTGCTCAATAAATCTATTGAATTCAATACAAAAATCTGACCAGTTGTAGGAACAAACACAGGTGCACCGCATGGCATTTTTAAAAAATACAACTAATACATAATGTGTTTAATTTTGGCCTTGCACAACTGTCTACTCCGATTCATTAACAGCACTGCGAAGATTAGGAATAGGCCATTTGTAGATGTCTGTGGAATAGTTCAGAAGGCCATAATCTGTGGCTGCCAAAACTCCTGACTAGTCGATTCTCACAACGAAGCCCACATTTTAAAGCACAGCAGGCAAAAACCCAACTAGCGGGTGGCCTCAGGATTTCACAAAGCAGGTTTGTAAATGAAAGCATTTCAAAAAGCAAAGTTAAACCGCACTGGTATAAAAACAAAATACTGCGGATGCTGGATATCTGAAATAAAAAAAACAATAATCGCTGTAGAAACTCAGCAGGTTTGGCAGGATCTGTGGAGGGAGAAACAAGTTAACGGTTCAAATCCATGATGACTCCTCTTTGAAGCTGGACTTGAAACATTAACTCTGTTTCTCTCTGCACAGATCCCTGCAAGTCTGCTGAGTTTCTTCAGGTTTTTTTTGTTAGTTAAATGTGATAGTACATTTTGGGTGAGAATTGTGTCCTTTCTTTTTTCATTTACAAAGACCACATTGCTTTGAAACCCATTGTATTAAAAGGAAAAGAATGGATGCTAGGGCAAGAAGAGGACTGGAACTAACTTGGTATTTCTCTTAAAGAACCAGAACAACCACAATGGGCCACAGGCTACATTTTAGGATTCCGTATTCAGGTGAGGTATGAACAGAAGGTGTAATATTGTCACAGAACAGCTTAACAACATATTCCTCAAATCAATTGATTATATTACAAAATGGACAGAAATATATTGAAGTTAGCCTGTTTAGTTCCAGGTGCTGTTGAAAGATTAATCGATATAAGGATTTCCCCATCCATTATCCAATTTACAGAGTGTCTGAGAGTCTGCTCTGTATCTTTACTGATCTACAGTGATAGATTGAGTGGGCTGAAAGATATGTCTTGGCCCTTTCATTTGCTTCCAAAGTGAAAAGCTAGTGATGCTTGGAAATGAACATGCTTGTTGTGCTGGAGCACCAGTGGGAGAGTAGAGCAAAAACATTTTCAAAGAGGCAACAAGCTTATTTTGTTTTTGATGCTTTTCACATTACAATGTTAACACTGATGCAAAGAAGTTGAAGGTTCACATACATATTTGAACACGAGGGCTAATCTCTGCCATTGTACCACCCACTCAATGTCACCAACAATTGGCCCAAGCCATTCTCAAGGTCAGGTCTCAGTTTAATTCGATTTGGAAGCTACTAGTGTGGAATGAGGCTGGCAGCAGGTTCAAGATCAGGTCGCAGGTAATTTTCTGAGGACCCAGGTCAGAAGACATCATTAAAAAGAAAACGGAAACTCCAGGAGGTGAGGAGGAAAGGGAAAGAGAAGAGAAGAGAGCAAAGGGTAGCAGGGTCATGGCTGGCTCAGCAGGAACACTTTTGAATCTGAAGAAATTCTAAAAATATTTGAATTAATTTAAATGTTTAACTCCTCTGGAAAATCCTTAGGACTTGATAAGATGATATACAACTATGTGTTTCTTCTTTTTAAGACTACAAATGACTAAATTGTGTTTAAATTGTTGAGAGAATTACAGTGGTAATCTGGCTGCTGTTTCTTTAAGATCATTTATTGCCCATGCAAATAATTAGCTTCATTCACTTTGACAGTGTTACTTCTCTCAATTATTCCATCCTTTGCAGATTTGCATCCAATCAAGATGCCAATAAAAGTAAATTGGAGTTATTTTATGAAAAGTGAGATTTTCATCAGTTTCAAATAATGGTAATCACAACATAAGTCAACACTCCGAACAAAGGATTTTGTTCAAATAAACATGCACATTGACAGAAAAGTTAGCTTGAACAATTCTAAACTGGACAGTGGCATCTATTTTTCTCTTTGCACATTGATAATAAATTATTGCTAAATCAAGTCTGATCCTGGGTCAGCAGAGTTCATAATAAAAACAGCTTTGGCCCACTTTTCGCAATATTTATCTTGCAATTTTCTTTTAAAAAAAGCAAGAAAATCCTGCATAAAATGAATGTTGCTCCTGCGATCTTTACTCTTTACATTTTTACCCCTTTGCTCTGTGCATGCTTGTGCTCTGATCTGTCCATTTTTTAGGAAATATTAGCCAGCACATTTACATATAATTGGTTACAGGTCTGCTGGTTCAAGTCGTAGTGACTGAAATATTGTTAATTCCAATTCTGTAAGTTTTTAACAGAACTGAAAATGTAACTCTGATATCAACAGTCAAAATATTTAGATCCATCTAAGCCAGCTATTGATTGAAACTGCTGCCAGTCTGGATGGCAATCAGTATCAACTGGGCCATGAGGAAGTACCACTGTTTATGACAATGTCCACCGCTGTTGTTGGGAATCTAAAGCAGTATAATAATATTACTTTAAGTGAAAGAACATTTTGCAACCAATATTTTTGTAAGACACGCTGAAGAAAGACAAACACCTGCAAAGAGTTAGTGAAAGATACAATTAAAAAAAAATTACTTCCATATGCATTGCTTGAAAGGTTGGTGGAAGCAGATTCAATGGTGACTTTCAAAAAGAAAATATTGGATATCTATGTATAAAGGAAATATTTGATGGTAATGGGGCAACAAGTTAGACTAATTGGACATGCTTCGACTGCACGAAAATACTATGTGCTGAATATCATTTTTGTTTGCTGTCTGATTCCATAATTATTTTTTTCATACTATACTGTAGCAATTGGACCCACCCTCTTTCAAAATTGGAACTCTTCAGCAAGCAGAAGTACAGTGACCAGTGTTTTGAGTCTTACTTCTTTCTAGTTTAATTACCATTATATTAAAAGTGGTTAGGTGATTTCACATTCCAGTCAATGGTGGATCTCAGGTCTGCTGAGGGAAGTGCATGATGCTAAAGCTGAGGAAATATTCAACGTGAAACCTCCAATTGTAACTCTATCCACCAAAAAAATTTTAAAAATTAGGAACAGGAGTGGGCTACATGTCCCTTGGAGTCTGCTCCACTGATCAATAAGATCATGGCTGTGTCTTAAATTCCACATTCTCGTCTACCCTGATAACCTTTAATTTCCTTGCCAAGCAAGAATCTACCTACATTGTAAAAAGCCACTTTTTAAAAATATCTATAAACAGAAATACAAGGTGTTTTAATTGAAACATCAGGAGAGTTTTCAAAGCTAAAAAAAAGCTGTGTATTGAGTGAATTGCATGATACAATATTGCTATTTGAAACAGCAAGAGGGAGAATGCATGACTGAGAAGCACCTAGAAGCTTTCATGTTAACGAACTTCTGCCTGACAACAGTCCTCTGATTGGTTGAGCTGCTGAGTGTTAAAAGCTGTAAGTGCCAGAGCAACTGAGTAAAACTTCCAGAGCCTGCAAATAGAAAGCATCCATCTCTTCTCTCTCTCTCTCTCTCTCTTTCACGCACACATACACAATCTCTCTTTGTGGGAAACAACAGCAAATCCAAGAGAGCTTAAACCTAAAGTATTTTAAAACAGGGAAGGACTTATGTTCATCTGAACAACTACCAAAGCATGACCTTCACCTTCCAGACAAAAACATGTCATCATTGGATGATGATTTAAATGGAAATAGTGTGTAAGTATATGGGGGGAAAAGCAGCTTTGTGCTTTGCTGACATCTCCAGGGAGAGGGTTGTGGGTGGAGCTGAGTAAAGAGGTTGGGAGATTTGTTAGAGGCAATGAGCAGTGTCTGGTGTGGAGCTCGTAGTGTGTAGCAAGAGATGGAGTGCCTGGGTGGCCTTGAAATGCACCACCAGAATGTTTAACCAAGAAAGGATCAAGCAATACAAGCAACACACTCACTTCCAGATGGACTGAGCTGAAAAGCAGGTGATCATTCCAGAAAACTCACCAACGGCCATGGTGGATGTGATGCCATTGAAGAGACCCATTGCTTTATTTCAGCTCTGAAAGGAATACCCCTGGCAAATTAACGAGGAAGGAAGAGGGAGCTTTGGGAATAAGATAGAAACTATGGATTAGAAATACTGTGTTTAAGATAAATAACAAGAGCGAATGAAATAAAAACAAAAGATGCAGGAATTTGTTGGAAGTTGTTAACCATTCACCATAACCATTCCAATGAAAGGCCATCAACCTGAAACTTAGGGTTGGGATTAATGGTTGGCTCATCACCACCCTTCTCCCAAACAGGGTGGGTCAGTGGTTAGCACTGTTGCCTTATAGCGCCAGGGACTCAGGTTCGATTCCACCTTTGGGCAATTGTTTGTAGAGTTTGCACATTCTTCCAGTGTCTGTGTGGGTTTCTTCTGGATGCTCCAGTTTCCTCCCACAGTTGAACAATGTGCAGTTTAGGTTGACTGGCCATGCCTAATTGCCCATAGTGTCCAGTGATGTGCTAGTTGGATTAGCCATGGGAAATACAAGGTTACAGGGATCATGTAGAGGGGTGAGTCTGCGTGGGATGCTCTTCGGAGGTGTGAGCTGGATGGGCCAAAATGCCTGCTTCCACACTGTAGGGATTCTAGGATTCTATGTAAAATGAGGCACAATGACAACGTGTTGACCAGTCTCTGAAATCTGAAGCCCTCCTCCCACTTTCAAATCAAACAGCTACCAAGCCTGTTTGATTTTTCATTGCCCAATTCACTTTTCACTAGTCGCATGGGGTAAAATTTGGGAGTGAGTTGTGCCAGACATGTGGAGGTGGCATTAGAGTGGATTAAAAAAAGGTACCTAACAAGGTTGCCTCCCACAATCCAAAGATGTGCAGGTCAGGTGAATTGGCCATGCTAAATTGCCCATAGTGTTAGGTGCATTCGTCAGAGGGAAATGGGTCTGGGTGGATTAATCAATGAAGGGTCGGTGTGGACTGGTTGGGCCGAAGGGCCTGTTTCCACACTGTCGGGAATCTAATCTAATCTAATCAAAAACAGACTCTACTGCTGAACATCAGCATTTGGCTGTTGATGGACTTTATTTGTTCAGTTTTTAATAGACAGGTATAATAATTAAGGAGAGAGTAAAAGAGAAAGAGGGTCTTCAAGTTGGGGACTGAAATTCATAAAAGTGTTGTGGTGCAGAAGGAGGCTCATCTTGCCTGCAATGGCATCATCACCTAATGCCAATCTCCTGCTTTTTTCCACACCCTTGCTCATTATTTATATCCAAATAATCATCCAACACTCTCTTAAATGCCTCACCTGAACCTGTTTCTGCCACACTTTCAAGCAATATATTCCATACCCTAGTTATTGACTGAGTGAAAATGTTATCTTCACTTTGCTTCTTTTAAGACCATAAGACAATAAGACATAGGAGTGGAAGTAAGGCCATTCGGCCCATCGAGTCCACTCTGCCATTCAATCATGGCTGATGGGCATTTCAACTCCACTTACCAGCATTCTCCCCGTAGCCCTTAATTCCTTGTGACATCAAGAATTTATCAATCTCGGCCTTGAAGCCATTTAGCGTCCTGGCCTCTGCTACATTCTGCAGCAATGAATTCCACAGGCCCACCACTCTCTGGCTGAAGAAATGTCTCCACATTTCTGTTCTGAATTTACCCCCTCTAATTCTAAGGCTGTGCCCATGGGTCCTAGTCTCCTCGCCTAATGGAAACAATTTCTTGACGTCCACCCTTTCCAAGCCATGTAGATCACTTTAAGTCTATACCCTCTTATTCTTGTTCCTTTATGAGTTGATTCAGGTCTCCTAACTTGTCTCATGTTAGACATTCTGACTTTGATATCCTATTGAGTACGGACACTGTTGTATAAGATACTAAGGTTCTGAAGGAGTTAATGCTGATGTTGTATTAAGTTTACCCAATCACACAGGTTTTGGGTGGAGGCAGTTATGATCTGGACGAGTGCCTAAGAAGAGCAGTTACATTCTTCACAATTCTTAATAATACTGAGTAATAAAGTCTAGCCAGTTAAGGTAACCTGTACTCATTGACAACATGCAATAAACTACTTGCTTATGAAAGTATTTATCTGTTAATATTTATCTGTGGTTTATTTTCTGATACCAAGTAGACAACTCCTAAAGTAGACAGAGAAAGCAGTGAACTACACAAACCAGAACCACCCTTCACAAAGCAAAGTGCTAAGTAAGGGAGGGCTAAGAGAACCAGCAAACAGCCCAGAGATGCCCCTGGTCTAGGCCACCACCTTGCAAAGAGTCCTTGCAGCAGCTTGTACCAAAAGGTACATGTGTATTCAAAAGTGCAGCATCAAAGTTCAACAACATTCTGAAAGTGCACTTAAGATGTGCCACGAGGGTGAACAAAAGCTGCCATATGCTTTATGTCAGCATCCGCGGAGAATGAGGTGTGCATAGTCACTACCCATGGAATATGACATAAGATGTTTGTGCCTGTTGTCCAAGGTGGAGATTTGCTGGAATAAGTGCCATCTTGGAGTAAGAGCTAGTGCCATGAATTCTCTGAGTCTCTATTGGGAAGTGGAACCTGCAGATTAATAAAGTGAGATTAGGTAATCGTGAGGTTTTTATGGAGCAATCATCTCCATTATTTCGCCCTCACTGCTCAATAGCAAGAATCGCATCTTGTTGTCTGAGTCTCAGTTAGAAAATGCGACTTGTTACTCTCGATGTCAAGAAAGCTCTCATTCAATTTCACAGGCTATTCTCCAGATTTTTCGACATAGCCACATCATTCGGGGTCTGGGAAGGTTCTGCCTGTGGCTTCTGAATCAATTTGGATTGGAATTTTGGAAGTCAGTAAACAAGGATTGTTTATAGACCAGCATCTACAGAGTTCTGCATTTGTTAAGAACAATTGTTGATTGATTTCCAACTGGTTAAAGTACCAATTTGGCATAAATTCATTTAGATTATCATTTGATGTTGATTTGCCAGACAGTAAATCATCAGTTTTGATGTTATTGAGTCCACATTAAGTACACTCAGTGTCACAACCAGTACACTAATGTTCACTCACAGCATGGTTCTTCTTTATCATCTCAAGACCTCTACTCCATTTTAGATACAGATTTTCCCCAATAATTTTCACTTTTCATTGCAACAGAATTTAAATTCAGGCATTGTGTCCCATTGCCAATTCATAAGCTATCTTTGCGGTTTCCTGTTTTCAAGCACAGAATAGGAATGGGCTGTTTGAAATTATTGTGGGTCCTGAATTACAGAGGTTCTAAAAGAATATAATACAATCCGACAAAACTTTTATTCTGCTCTCCAAATTTTACCCATTTTCCAATGTGTAGCCAGGCAACAATGGAATTAAACAGAAACAGATTTTTCATCAATAGATGTACTATTGTTCACACAAATCTGATTTGGGAAGTTAGACCTCTTGAACACTGGTACAAATTGCAAAAGAACTTTGAAATAAATACTTTGTTTTTCATTGAGGAATATACATCCAGTTTGGAGACTTCATTACAGAAAACAGCAACAGGTAAATTATAAGATATTAAAATTACATCCAACTAATCAAGCGAAAAGTTGTGAAATAAAAGCAATCACTGTAGATGCACTGGGCTTTAATGGTCATCCCTTTTATGATAAGCCTTTTGAGGAGATGAATCATATCTTATACATGTTTGCCTTATATTTCTCAAAGTGAAACCAAAGCCCTCATGTTCAGCCATAAAAATGATTTTACTTTATTTTTCACTACCATATTATTTATTTACATCTTCCTTACTCAAATAATCTATAAGATAGTCTTCACAATGTATTTTTAATTGAGTGCATTAGACAGGAAGGATCACATATTTCCCTTTTGGGCATCTGTGCATCTTACCAACTATAATTCAATCTGATGGCTATAATTAAAGGAAAGAGTGCACGTGCACCACATATGTATTTCATAGCTTGAAATTGTAGTTTTCTTATGCATATGAGTATTCATTGCACTTAGAGAAGTTGTCACATTTAATAGTGCAATATCATTTATATTTCCAAAAATTGGTGATGGCGCATTAAAAAAAAGGTAGTAAGCATTTATTCCATTTATTGAATGTAAAAGAAATGGGCAACTGCGTACTTAAGGAGTGTACTATCATTAACAGGAAAGGGAGTTCTATCATTAACAGGAAAGGGAGTTCTATCATTAACAGGAATCTAAGAGAAGACTAACTGGAGACAGGAAAATAGGAAACTGCCAACTCATGAATTTTGTTGTGTTGCTTGTTTTATCTTTCAAAATGTCACCAAAGTTATTCAGGTATTATAGGAACAGATATGATAGAGTGAGAAAAGCTAATAGGTCTCAGGAATGGAGGCACATTTTTCAAAACAAGGGCCACACATAAAGGTGAGGCGGGGGGGGTGGTTGGGGGGGAAGGTGAATGGATATTAGAAATCACTTTCAACCACTAAGACCAAGATTTAATGTTCCATGCACAAAATGAGGGAGTGAGCATCTTCAGGGGTGACTGAGTCCATAGCCCCACCAGTTGGAGAGCTCATCAGATTAAGCATCAATCAGCCACTTTCGGAGCTGATTGGCATAATTCCAGCTGAAGCACAAGCCTCAATGCTGAAGTCCTGCCCTTCCAGAAGCTGGGAACCAAACACAAAACATTATTGCAAGAGGCCCAGGCTTCAGGAGCGTTCCATTTTCGGGCCTCACAGGAAGGGATTTCATGGGGACTGGGACGTTGAGTTCAGAGGCAAGGCCAGAGAGTAATCTTCAGCGGTCATCCTTATTTCCTCAAAACCTGTCCCTGATTGACTGCCAAAATGTCCTTCATCACACTGTCCAACTCACAGTGTCTGTAGCTATTGGCTTCAGATAGAATGGGACTTTAGTGGCAACACACAATCTGAGAAGCCAAGAATCCTGCTGGACCGCATTTAAATTCCTGATTGGTGCTTGATCCAGTGGGCATTCTTAGTCATGTGGATGTTGAGTTGCTGCTGAAAATGTGCACTCCCAAAAATCATTAAATCCAGCCCCATACTTCTAATTGCACTGGCAGTGTATGAGAAATAGATGGTTTGAGGCTTCCTCACTCTATTCCTTATCCTTGAGTCTGCAGGATGAGGTCCAGTACATCACACGCTGTTAAGTGGCACACATTCAGTACTGCGTACGTAAAGCAAATGGATAGCAAATATAACTGCCTTGCTATTAACCATATTTTCCAAAAGCTTTTCTCAAGATATTTGGAGACCGTAGCTCAAAAACGTCAGACTCGATTCGCTGCAACTATTAGTTGCAACCAATTTGTCCAAACCAAATTAATCAGTGTGGAAAAGGTTATGACTCATTTTTAAAGTTTCTTGCCATAATTGTTATTTTAAGCTTTTTAATTCTCAGCCTCTCTTCCTCTGCATAAAAAAATGACAATAACTCCATGAAATGCCTTCTAAAAATAAATTCTATTCACTTTTCTATTCTCAAATAATTCAAGAAAATCATTAATGAGGCATAGCCTCCTGCTTGTCAACCCAAGCTGGGTAATGTTTCCTTATGGATTCAATACTTTTTAGGTCAATGTTTATCAAACTTCATCATGGTCTGGACCAAAATCTCCTTGTAGCTATGATGCCTTTTCGGTGATGAACTCCATAGAAGTCAGAGATAACCAAAAACCAGATAAATAGAGGCAGCTCACTGAATTGAGCAAGATTATTTCTTTCAGCAAATCACTTATGATTTGAAATTTATTTCATACCATATGAGAATTAGCTCAGTTGCCCGGATGGCAAATGATGGCAGCAGAGTGTATTCAATTCTCACACTGACTGAGGTTACCATGAAAGACTCTCTTTGTCAACCTCTCCCCTCCCCTGAGGTGTGGTGACCCTCAGGTTAAACCACTATTAGTTATCTCTCTCTCCAATGGGAGGGAGCAGCTTAAGGACTACAGCACCTTAAATTTAAATTAACGTATGATGAAGATTTGCAGATTTTCTTTCTTCCTACTTCTGCTGAATTGCAATAACTTGATCAGGAATGGTATTGCCTACCCAAATATCCATGCCTATCAGATGAATACAGAAAGTGCTGGAGAAAGTCAACAGGTCTGGCAGCATCGGATGAGAGAAAACAAAGTTAATGTTTTGAGTCCAGTGATCCTCCAGAATGTTTACTAATGATGAATATGTATTTTTATTTTATAAACACACTATATGGCAACAGAGTTGACAAAGTAAAGTCAAAAGCTCATTCCTCAGATACATCTCATGGCCTGAACAGCAGATTGATAGAACTAACTGCTGGTTGGCAGGACATTTGAGACATTTTACCTTTTGTTTTTCCTTCCTGGTCTGTATCTCCCACTTGGAAAGATCAAGTGCTTGAACTTTTGAGAACAGCTTTGACAGGCATTGATGGCATCTTCATAATATCCCTAAGCACCTTTTCCACTCTGAAGCTTATATTAACGAGTGCATAATCTTTATCCTTAAGAGTCAATCCTTTTCTATGAAAACATAAGAATTAAGTTTACAATCAATCAGCTGTCTGACTTTGCTGAATTCCTAAGTGTGTCAACCAGAGTCACACCAATGTGCCATCTCAATTGAGAGAGTTATGGGCTCTATCTACATATGTCACTTATGAGGAATCTTGGAGAAATTTAGATTTGACCACAACAGTTTCACAAGTGAAACCTATTTGCATTCTGGCTGATGAATCTGGAGCTATTCTGAGATAAAATTAACATATTTTCATATCTTGATTTTGCAAGATATTTCTTCAGACATATTTATTTACCTCAATTACCTTCAGGTAACTATATACTTCAAATACAGCCAAAATCTTTGGTCTCATCACATTTGACACTATCAGACATTTTGGGTGGAATCTTGTAGGCTCAGTGGCAGGAAATGAACATTATTAGGAGAATGGTGGCAAACTGGAGTCCTGCCACTGTCCCACTTCCATTGGAATTACTTCTAGTTGAGGGGAAGGCCCAAGCTCGATCTTCCAGCTCTACTGTTAACCGAGGCCCTGAAGTGGTCAATTGATGTCCACTTCAGAACCTATTTGTGTTCGGCTGCAATTATCTCAGCCCCAGATCAGACACATGACAGCCTGATAACTATGAGTGGGCTGTCAATTGGATGAGGGGAGTTCGGATATTGGGCTCAGGGGAAGGTACGAGGTGAGTCTGTCCTTGCTCTTTAGAAAGCTGTGCAAGATCGAGGAGTTGGATGTAGTGAATGTGGGGGAGGGGATTGATGAGGATTGCAGATGCTGAGACCCATCCATTGCCTTGCTTCCAAAAGCCTCTGCACCACTTTCTGGGACTCCCATCCCATGGATAGCACACACTCCCCAGCCTGAAACTAATTCTTAACTTTTCAATGGTCATTGTCCATACTGGAAAACACAATAGGCTTTCTCACCTTGACTGACTGCAGGTTTCCCTCCCTCAATCTCCCACATTCAGAAAATGTGTATATGCCCCTCTATATTTCCTCACATATGCAGTTGGCAGAGAAGGTATGATGAGCTGCTCCACCAGACATCCCTATCACTGTGGTTACCTAAGGATAAGACTGACTAGTTCATTGCCTTCTTCCGCACCTGCCCTCCAATCCACATAAACTCCTGGGAGAGGCAAAGAATAATGAATAAGAAAGCACGGCAAAACACCTTCCAATTTAAGCTTTGCTGCCATTTGCTGACTTTTGCAGTCCTCATCATGTTTTGTTCAACTTGAAGCAAGTCTTATTTCATCCACAGGCTCCTTTTAACCTCCCAATTTAGCCAGTTCAGCCGACCCAGTGGTATATAGAGTTTATTTGTTACTCTAATAATCCATCCATGAATGTTGGTGGAAATGTTGCTTCATCTACATGTAATGCCCAGGAGTAATCAGCACCGCTGACATTTTGACTCTGGGATATTATTTTGGTGTTGGTAAAGGCCACTGTTCATTTGTTATTTTTTATTTTTCTATTTACAGTAGAAATCTTTTTACAAAAATACAAGCAATTACAGCAGACGTCTCCAAGGTCCATAAAATGATCTGTTAGGGGTACGCTACACATGCCTGCCAAAATGCTGAACCACAAAGAAATTTAATAAAAACATTTAAGAAAAAACACAGCACACTGTCCCCAGAGCTATGTCAGTAAATGAACCATTCTTGCAATATTAGTCTGAAAAAACATTATTAGCAAACCGGTATCCTTTTGATTTATTCTGCAATAACACTGAAATGCAAATGTTGAATGAAGAAAAATTCACTTAATGATTTATGAGTGCTTAAGCAGAAAGTTTTTTTCTCACTGATGAATTTATTTAGCCTTATTGAGGCTCATGACCTTCACATGTTAAAAAATAATGTAACATTGCCACACGCCTATGCAATGTAACATCTCTTAAACTTCTCATTTAAGTACTTGAAATATTTCAATTAATAAATGCTAAGAAAGCAAGAAAGGTCGGTTGAACACATCATTAAAACATCATTATATTTGTTGTCATTACTGATAACAACTGGAATAGGCTATTTGGCCCTTTGAGTCCATTCTGCAAATTCAACAAGTCCAAAACTGAGTGCCTACCTCCACATTACCTTTCCAAACTAACAGCATATCCTTTAACACCCAAAAATCTAATGATCCCTATCTTGAATATGTTCAGTGACTGACCATCCACAGCTCTCTCAAGTAGGAAATTCCAGGTTTCTTAATCTTTTCAAGAAAGAAACTTCTCATCACCTTGTCACTTCATGTTCCAAAGCCAAGGAAATATTTACTCAGCACCTACCCAGTCAAAATCCTTAAGAGTGTTCCTTATTTCAATTAGATCATTTCTCCTTCTTCTACTACTCCATTGGTTATCACTCCACCTTGCTCAATTTCTTCTCATAGGTCAATCTCCTCATCCAGGCAAAAGTGAAGATTGCAGATGTTGGAAATCAGAGTCTAGATTAGAGTGGTGCTGGAAAAGCACAGCCGGTTGGGCAGCATCAGAGGAGCAGGAAAATCAATGTTTCGGGCAAAACGAAACGTCGATTTTCCTGCTCTTCGGATGCTGCCTGACCGGCTGTGCTTTTCCAGCACCATTCTAATCTAGACCCCAATCTCCTCATCCCAAGAGTTAGACTATATTTATTGTACTCCTTCCAAGGAAGTATAGATCTGAATCAAAACAGTCCAGATGTAGCCTTATCAAAACCTGTATTGTTGTATTATTACTCTTATACTGTAATTATACTGTAATTTGTTGTACACCAGCTTTTTAACTTTGTGTGATTTGTTTAGATGAATATGGAATTCCTTCTAAATATCCCTGTCTCTCACAAGTTAAAAAATACAAATAGACAGATATTTATTGTTAATTGTATTTGCGAAAATACAGCAAAATGTATACAAATCACCATGGAAACAGTGCCATTTATTTACATAATTTATATATAATAGAAGAGACAAAGTTAAGTCAAGCATAATTTTTTGTTAATTCCATGTCATCTTGGTTTCACAAACCATCCACTGCGAAGAATGGGGCCTGCTCAATTTTTGAGGATGGGGGAAGGGGGAGGGAGTGCTGGTGCAACTACCAAAGACTATGGGTCTCTCGAAACTGCCGAGGACCAGACCATGTCAAAACTGCAGAGGACTGGTGCCTCTCGACACCACCAAGACCTGGGCGCTGGTTGAAACCTCTGAGGACTAGGTGCTGTTGAAACTGCTGAGGACCAGGGACCTGCCGAACTTGTCAAGAACTAAGGGCATGTCAAAACCGCTGAGCACAGGGGACTGTCGAAACTGCTGGGGACCCAGGCTGCCCATCCAAAACTGCCAGGCTTCAGCCACAGCAAACAGAAATGCTGAATGTATCGGTAACAATTAATACATGACAAAAATCAGACCTGACGGGATTAACGTTTGATGAAACCCATTTTTCAACACACAGTTCATCAGCCCTTACTGCAATCATTTGGGTGAGCTGACAGTAACTGTTAGACATTTATTGGCAGCTCAGTTATTATCAAAAACAAATTCTGTTCCCCTTGCCTTGCCAATAGCAACACTCGGGTGCAGGGAAGGGTGGAGAAGATGGCAGGGTTGGGGAGGTAGTAGTGGGAGGGCAAGTCAATCACAGATGTTATTGTATATTCGATCCAGGAGAAAGACGTCCTTCTCCAATAATTGGCTGACCTGAGGTCAAGATTTTCAGATCTAGTGCATTCAAATGACATGGAACAAACCAAATGTGAAGATGATAAATTTGAAACATTCGTCCTATATTCTCAAAATTGGTCCATAATTAAATAATAACTGAATTTTAAAACTAAACATTTACATAGAGTTCTTCACAATTTTGGGAGTTCCAATGTCCTTTACAGTCAGTAACTTTTTTTAAAAAAAGTAATTTTCACTGCTGGAGAGTCATAGAGACGTACAGCATGAAAACAGATCCTTTGGACCAACTCGTCCATGCCAACCAGATATCCTAAATTAATCTAGTCCCATTTGCCAGCATTTGACTCATATCCCTGAAAGCCCCTCCTATTCATTTATACATTCAGGTGCCTTTTAAATGTTGTAATTGTACCAGCCTCCACCACTTCCTCTGACAGCTCATTCTATACACACACACCACCCTCTGTGTGAAAAGGTTCCATCTTAGGTCCCTTTTAAATCTTTCCCCTCTCAACTTAAACCTATGCCCTCTAGTTTTGCACTTCCCCACTCTGGGGAAAATACCTTGTCTATTTATTCTATCCATGCCCCTCATGATTTTATAAACCTCTATATGGTAGGAAAGTAGGGAATAGTTGATAATGACATTCTTTTATACTTTCCACCTGGATCAATAAACAATCATTCATTTCATCTATTCTTCAGAGGATGGATATGCTGGCAGGGCTTCATTTAATTGTCCATCACTAGATGCCCTCAAAGTAACAATGGGTCTTCTTGAACTGTGGTAGACCAATATATTACTGCTCTTGATTCTCTCAGTGACAAAGATCATAGGGTTGGGAGGTGGTGTTAATGCAAGTTTGATTTGTTGCAGTGCAAATTAAAAATTACATTCATGGCTGTTCTGAAAACCCTCAACTTCACTTTCGTGCCTTTCCCCTACAACCCTTGATTTTCTTACCAATTTGTCTACTTCAGACTTGAAAGTGCATAATGATCCAGTCTTGACTACTTTCTGCTGTAAAGAATTCCATAGATTCACTACACTCTAAGAGATGAAAACCCTCCTCATCTCTGTCTTAAAAATGCAACCCCTTATTCTGCAATAATGGCCTCTGGCCCTAGATTCTCACACAAAGAGAAATTACCCCTCTAGATATAAAGCCCCTGAGAACATATGCATCAATGAGGTCATAAGTTTCCATACAAACTGCTTACTCATATGAAGATAATCATAGTTCTTTGTTGCAGTTTTCATCAAAGGCTGTTTCAGTCTTTGTCAAGGAGTGTCAATTGGTTCCTAGATTAATTTTGAAAGCATTTCAAAAGCCATTGATTAGCATATCCAATGGATTAATACCAGACACAACTGAAAAACGAACAATGCAATCTGAGGTGTTCTTGGGACCTGGAAACTCGTCCAATGAATTTCTTCCAATTTGTGTCACTATTTTGTCCATAAACAGGTGTAATGAGGGCTAATTTCTCCCTTGTTGCCTGTTTGCTCGATTAATGTGCATTTATCTACAATTAACTCTACCTTGAATTACAAATTTATAAGATGTAAAACTTGTAAAAGTTTAGTGACCACTGTTTCAGCTGATTCTTGTTTCCAGTCCTAAATCTATCATTTAATAAATAATTAGGAAGAGTTGGAATATTCTTGAAATACTTCAAGTGCCAGAAAAAAACAGTCAGAATGTTTTCATTTTCTTCCAAATATTTTCCGCATTTTGGAAAAATATCAAGTGCCTTGAATTCTTGGGAGCAATTTGTGGGTTTCTCTACATTTTCTAAAATAAAGTCATATTTTGATACCTGTAATGTAAAACGCAGTACAATTTGTAACTTATGAATGTAACTGCTACAAAAACAAAATTAACCTGTCACTGTCTCATAGATGTATTGCAAATCACCCGTTTTGAAAGCACTGAGCAGTGTCTAAACCAGAGACCATAAATAGTCTAATCAGGTTCTCGTCCGAATTGTAAACATCTCTAAAGTCACATGCCGGAATACAATGTATTTTCTTTCTTAGAATTTAAAGTAGTTTCAAGACATAGGAATCCAGATGAGACCTCGTGAAATATGGAATCTACTGTACATCTAAACTCTGTGTTAGTTCTTATAAAACTAATAATATTCATTTTGGATTTTCTTCAGGCTGACACTACAATGAAAAAAAAACTGGATTGCTTTCCAATGGTTGCCCTTTGTTCCAGTGAACATTTGCTTCATGGCAAATGGTGCTGTTATAGTGTTATTTAATGTGTCAGTATAGTCAGGACAATACAATAATTGCAGCATCGAGGGGTAGAAGAATATTGCCACCATTCCTCTTTCCTCGGCTGGGCTAAGGGTTCATCTAGTTTATGGTGGTAGAGGAGCAACTACTATTGAGTCTCTACAAGAAGAGACTTTTGACTTAACAAGATGTAATTTATTTCATAACAGCAATTATTACTAAAATTGTGTAAGGAAACTTGCGTATGAAGATCTGCACTCTATAAGTTCCTAAAATATTGTGCCTCATCCCTACCCAAAATTGTATGACATTATCAGATTGGATGGAGCTAATTGCAGTCTTCAGTATTAGCCTTTTTTAGAAATATCCATCATATCATCAAGATGACAGCGGAGTACAGTTCCAGAGCCAGGACTCATCCACTCTGACCACTTTTCTTTCAGGTTTTTTGTCTTGTCTTGTATTTTTTTCTCTCCTTCTCTTTACTGACCTCTTGTCCTGTCCTGAGCTTGGATGCCATCAATGGTGGAGAGTGAAACCATTGTGGACCTGACTGGGCCCAGCACAGACTCGAGTGAGGCCCAGCGTGGACTCGAGTGGACACAGTGCAGACTTGATTGGGCTCAGTGCAGACTCGAGTGGGCCCAGTGCAGACTCCAGTGGGCCCAGCGTGGACTTGAGTGGGCTCAATGCAGACTTGAGTAGGCCGAGCGTAGACCCGAGTGGGCTCAGTGCACACTCGAGTGGGCCCAGCGCAGACTCGAATGGGCCCAGCATGTTCTCGAGTGGGCCCAGTGCAGACTCGAGTGAGGCACAGCATGGACTCGTGTGGGCTCAGCGCAGACTCAAGTGGGCCCAGCAGAGACTCGAGTAGGCCCAGCGCAGACTCAAGTGAGCCCATTGTGGACCCAACTGGGCCCAGCGCAGACTCAAGTGGGCCCAGCATGGACTCAAGTGGCTACAGCTCAGACTCGAGTGAGGCACAGCATGGACTCGAGTGGACTCAGCGCAAACTCGAGTGGGCCAAGCAGACACTCGAGTAAAAAATGTGTTGCTGGAAAAGCGCAGCAGGTCAGGCAGCATCCAAGGGGCAAGAGAATCGACGTTTCAGGCATAAGCCCTTCTTATGCCTGAAACATCGATTCTCTTGCTCCTTGGATGCTGCCTAATCTGCTGCGCTTTTCCAGAAACACATTTTTCAGCTCTGATCTCCAGCATCTGCAGTCCTCACTTTCTCCTAGAAGACACTCTAGTAGGCACAGCACAGACTCGAGTGTGCGCAGAACAGACTTGAGTGGGCCCAGCACAGACTCAAGTGTGCACAGCACAGACTCAAGTGGGCCCAGTGTGTTCTCAAGTGGGCCCAGCACAAACTGGAGTGAGCCCAGTGCAGACTGGAATGGGCCCAACACAGACGCATGTGGGCCCAGCATGGACTGGAGTGGGCCTGACATGGACTCAAGTGGGCTCAGCACAGACTCAAGTGGGGGCAGCACAGACATGAGTGAGCCCAGCATAGACTCGAGTGGGCCCATCACAGACTCAAGTGGGCCTGTCACAGAGTGGGCCCAGCGCAGACTGGAGTGGGCCCAGCATGGACTGGAGCTGGCATGAAGAGGATTGATGAGTGCAGAGCAGTCGATGTGATCTGTATGGCCTGCAGTAAGGTGCTTGACAAGGTTCCTCATGGTAGACTTGTTAATAAGATTAGATCTCATAGAATACAGGGAGAACTAGCCATTTTGAAACAACTGGCTCAAAGGTAGAAGACAGAGGGTGGTGGTGGAGGATTGTTTTACAGACTGGAGGCCTGTCACCAGTGGAGTGCCACAAGGATCAATGCTGGGTCCACTGCTTCTCATCATTTATATAAATGATTTGGATGTGAGCATAAGAGGTATAGTTAGTAAGTTTGCAGATGACACCAACATTGGAGGTGCAGTGAGCAGCGAAGAAGGTTACCTCATAGTACAACAGGATCTTGATCAGGTGGGCCAGTGGGTTGATTTAGTTAATAGACTTATGAAAGGCATGGATAGGGTGAATAACCAAGGTCTTTCCTTTTCACACAGAGGGTGGTACGTGTATGGAATGAGCTGCCAGAGGATGTGATGGAGGCTCATACAATTACAGCATTTAAAAAGCATCTGGATGGGTTTATGAATAGGAGGATATGGGCCAAGTACTGGGAAATGAGACTAGATTAATTTAGGATATCTGGTCGGCATGGACAATTTGGAATTGTTTGCCTGCCACTCATGACTATGACTCTATGACTCTATGACTGGAGTGGGCCCGGCATGGACTGGAGTTGGGCCTTGCGCAGACTGGAGTGAGCCCAGCATAGACTGGAGTGAGCCCAGCACAGACTGGAGTGGGGCCAACACAGACTGGAGTGGGGAGAACATGCTCTGGAGTGGGGCCCAGCATGGACTGGAGTGAGCCTTGTATGGACTGGAGTGGGGCCCTGCACAGACTGGAGTGGGGCCCAGCGTGGACTCGATTGGGTCCAGCATAGACTCGAGTGGGCCCAGCACAGACTGAAGTGGGGCCCAGCTTGGATTTGAGTAGCCCAGCATGGACTGGAGTGGGGCTCAGCACAGACTGGAGTGGGCCCAACATGGATTCGAGTGGAGCCTAGCATGGACAGGAGTGGGGCCCAGCACGACTGGAGTGAGCCCAAATGGACTGGAGTGGTGCCCAGCTTGGACAGGAATAGGCCCAGCATGGACCGAAGTGGGGCCCAGTGTTGACTCGAGTGGACCTAGCACAGACCCGATTGGGCCCAGCATGAATTGAAGTGAACCCCTACCTACTTACATTTCTGGGGCAGGAATGGGACCTGACATTGGAATCAGCAGTTGCTATGTTGGTGGAGGTGACATGAGTGAGGTAGGCCCAGGGTGTAAGATACCAACTGAGGATTGGTAACTTCATCGTTGGTAGGTTCCAACTCTGGCTGCGGTGGTAGGACATCACAGCAATGTGACAAGCAATGACAAGCAATGTGACTCTGCTTTTAGTGGGTCCAGCGTAGGCGCTAATTAGGCAGTGATGGAGGAACATTGATCTGGCACCAAAAGGTGTGGTCTAAAGAGTGGTAACTTCACCGCTGGTTGGTTTCAGCATCGATGATGGTGAGATGGTGGAGAAGGGATGGTGGTATAGGCGGCATTGTTGATGAGCTTGTTCAGGACTGATGGACACTCTTTAAGCTATTTCTTCCTTTTTTTCTTATTCTTAAAACTATTCAAATCGTTCACTGTCATTGATTGGTTTCTCACTGTAAAATACATATGACGAAAAAAATCATTCATTTGTTCACATTAAATTATGCAAAATCTTTTCCTCTCCCCAAGATTTTTCACATTGTTAGCATCCATTTTGACGACCTCATTCCTCCCCACGTTTCTGATTCCACAAATTCTTTGGATCTGGAAGATTGACATGACTTTGAATTCCAGACTCTTGATCTCAATTTTGATCATGACTATGAATTTGATCTTGACCTTGCACTCTCCTTAGACTGTCACTATCGTCATTATGTTCCTCACGAGTTCTGTCCCAAACAATCATTTCAGTACAATTGTTCTGCAATGGAATAAGGTTTTTGAGGTGACTTCATGCAACATCTTCAGCATTACAGAAAATATTCAATCCCTAACAGATCTATTGCCTGTTGAATGAGTGTACAAGTCCTGTTAACATCTCTTATTGATATCCATTGCCCTTGCTTCAAATGTATCAACCATCTTGCATTGTGTTATCTATTTAAAACAGCCTTATGGTTTCTTAGACTCAGCAGTGGATTAGCATCTTTAGTAAAACAGGGAGTTAAGTCTTCAGTTTTCTACCTATCAGTAATTTTGATGACACTAAATCACACCAAAGTGGATGAGATGGACAGTTTAATAAGGCTGTATAAGAGTCAGCATGTTAATTCAAAAGGGATTAACCATTAGGACCATTAGCTTTCCATGTGACTGTTAGTATCTCAGCGAACTAGTAAATAAGGGAGGGATAAAAATTTCAGCCTCATTCTCTTTACCTTCTATTTCACTTGTTTTCAAAAATAATGTCAGATAAATTAATTTGCAATGTATTTCTCTTTTGTATCAAATTTATTCTCTTCCCATCTAATTCCATGGACCTGCGATCTAGTCATAATATAGTTAGAAAACAATCTGCATTTTTCTCCTGCAAGAAATTAGTTTATGTTCACTTCCATTGGCTGTTCCTCAGTGCAGCTAATATTTATGAACCATCAGGTAATTCCTCAAGATAAAATCAATTCTTTCTATTGTGATGTGATATACTGCTCCAACTAGAAGCTCTCCACTTACTCAGTTTTTTTTAATTACAACTCTATGCAATGGGACCAGTTGATGAATTGTGCTTATATCTCCAAGTTGTTCCTTCATTAGCCCTTCTGAAAGGCAAGTTATACCATCATTCAGCATCAGTGCCTGAATTGTTCCAATGTCACTCAATTTCCATGCTCGTTTGCTTCATTGATGAGAAGAGTCTGGGAATACCTCTCCTCTTTGAACAAAGTCTTCAAATCTTTCTTTATAAATTTACTTTTTTTTTGGAGGTGTAAGAAAACACTTCTCCCTTGGAGATAATACAACCAGAACTTTTGATAGTTTGACTCTCCTTAACAATAATTGAGGAAGAATTCTCTTGACTATCCTAAGCGAACACCTAGTTGGTTCTGAGGGAACAAGTCTCACCTGTACTCCTGCTAGATTTCTAAGACCCACCTCCTTTCTTGGTACAACCATTACTGTGGATTTCTTAAGCACTCCTACTGCTGCAATTGATCTTCCATTTAATTTCCAGCCATTGGCCTTATACTGTATGTCCAATATTTTTGCAATCAAAGCTTTTAACTTTCTGTTAGTCAGTTTTAAGTTCTAGGTGAAGGTGAGTACTGCAGATACTGGAGGTTAGAGTCAAGGGTGTGGTGCTGGAAAAGCACAACAGGTCAGGTAGCATCCGAGGATCAGGAAAATCAACATTTCAGGCAAAAGTCCTTCATGATGAGGGATACTGCATCCTCAGATACTGCGTGACCTGCTGTGCTTTTCCAGCACCACATGCTTGAGTTTTAAGTTCTAGCCTTTCTCCTTTATAATTCTAGCATCTTTGTATTGGTTCCCAAACAGTAATGTATTTTCAGACTCCAAAGTTTCTATTTTTCTAATTTCCTGGTTAATTCCCAAATGCCTATAACCCTGTATGTAACTGTCTATGTGATATATCATAAAATCCACCAGAACATTCATTTCTTGTGTCTTTGATTACTTGATAATCATCTAAGTATGTTTTTATGGTTACCAGAATACTATTTCAGAATTCTCCCATGATCATAACTTATTTAACATTCTCAAAAATTTTCTCTAAATTCAATGGTCAAATGAACTGATTCCAGAACATTGCTTTTCTGTTGCAAATAGTATAAAATATCTGATCAGCTTTCTTGCTTAAAATCATGAATTTTAATTGTTTTGAGGCAAGGGGCTTTTCTTCACAACTGTCAATGGACTCAAAACATTAACTCTGCTTTCTCTTCACAGATGCTGCCAGACTTGTTGAGTTTCTCCAGCAATTTCTGTTGCTGCTTCAGATCTTCAGCATCTGCAGTTCTCTCTTTTACTTGAGTGTTATAATTTGAGAATGACTTTAAATTTAGGAGAAATGCAGAAGGTCATGTGATGTACTCTAGAGTTTGCCTGACTTCAGAGTCTGGATGGCTTGGTTGCTAGAGTTCAAAGAAAAATGCAAACTGTCCTACTAAGTGAAAGATAAAGTATTGAGAACAAGACACATGAGTTGACCTGGAGTGTCCATAAGTTCCAGGGCAATTTCTCTGGTCATTGTGGAGAGGTGTTTTTTTCTTAATGGAGGTCTGCGACCAATGGTGTTCTGAAAGGATCAGTGGTGGTATCTTTGGTGCTTGAAATGTAGATCAATGATCTGTGTGAAAATGGCAGATGGCCCGATTAGTAAGTTTAGAAATGACATGAAAATGATGGAATTGTGGATTAGAACATAGAACATAGAAGAATACAGCGCAGTACAGGCCCTTCGGTCCTCGATGTTGTGCTGATCCAAGCCCACCTAACCTACACTAGCCCACTATCCTCCATATGCATATCCAATGCTCGCTTAAATGCCCATAATGAGGGAGAGTCCACCACTGCTACTGGCAGGGCATTCCATGAACTCACGACTCGCTGAGTAAAGAACCTACCCCTAACATCTGTCCTATACCTACCCCCCCTTAATTTAAAGCTATGCTCCCTTGTAATAGCTGACCCCATACGTGGAAAAAGATTCTCACTGTCGACCCTATCTAAACCCCTAATCATCTTGTACACCTCTATCAAGTCACCCCTAAACCTTCTTTTCTCCAATGAAAACAACCCCAAGTGCCTCAGCCTTTCCTCATACGATCTTTCTACCATACCAGGCAACATCCTGGTAAACCTCCTCTGCACCCGTTCCAGTGCCTCCACATCCTTCCTATAGTATGGCGACCAAAACTGCACACAATACTCCAGATGCGGCCGCACCAGAGTCTTATACAACTGCAACATGACCTCAGTACTCCGGAACTCAATTCCTCTACCAATAAAAGCCAGTACGCCATATGCCTTCTTCACCGCACTATTTTCACCGCACCTCACTATTGTGAAGAAAATTATCAAAGGATGCAACATGATATAAATCAGTTGGAGTATATATGGCCAGACAAGTGTGAAATTATTTATTTTAGGAGGTCAAATGCAACAGGAAAATCTACAGTAAATGCCAAGAGTATTGGTATACAGAGGGATCTTAGGGTGAACGCCCATAAGTTTCCTGAAAATGGATAAGGTTGGAAAGAAGGCATGCGGCATGTTGGCCTTCATCAGTTGGGGCATTGAACATGAAAGCTAGCAAGTCGTGCTGGAGCTGTAAAAGACTTTAGTTTGGCCACATTTGAAGTATTGTATACAGTTCTGGTCTTCACAGTAAGGGAAAGATGTGGAAGCTTTGGCGAAGGTGCAAAGGAGGTTTACCAGGATGTTGCCTGGTTGGAATATATTAGCTAAAAGGAGAGGTAGGACAAACTTGGATTGTTCTCACTTGAGTATTGGAGGCTGAGGGCAGTATGTAAAATTATTATGGGCACGGATACTCAGATTCTTTTTTCCCTTTTGGAAATGTCAAATACTTGGGGAATAGGTTTAAGATGAGAGGGGGAAATTTTAAAGGAGATGTGCAAGGAAAGTCTTTTATAGAGAAGAAGGGAGATGCCTGCAATGTACTGCCAGGAGAGGTGGTAGAAGCAAGCACATAGCAAAGTTTAAGAGGCGTTTAAACAGACTTATGAACAGGCAGGTAATAGAGGGATATGGAGCATATGCAGGTAAATGGGATTAATTTAGAAATGGTGTCATGGGCGGCACAGCTATGATGGGCCAAATGACCTGATTAATGCTGTTCTATCTTCTATACCTACACTATTTTTATTTTTTGTCTTTTCTCCTTTTTTCTCCATGAGCAGCATGGTGACTCAGTGGTTAGCACCACTGCCTTACAGCACCAGAGACCTGGGTTCAATTCCTACCTCGGGCAACTGTCTGTGTGGAGTTTGCACATTCTCCCCGGGTTTGCTCTGGTTTCTTCCTACAGTCCAAAGATGTGCAGGTTAGGTGAATTGGCCATGATAAATTGCCTGTAGTTTTGGGAAATGGGTCTGGGTAGGTAGCAGCCTCTCCTATTCTTACTGCCTGCTATCAGGTAAATTGGAAAGATTTATAAGCTGATCATCAACTGCTTGGCCATATTATGAAGGCAACTTCGTGGGAGCGATACGCAGAGCTTCAGGTTATCTTTGCTGCAACTGCACCATACAACATTTCAGACAATAGTCTTGCAAGCAAAATAAGTTTAAAAGATATTAACATCGATCAATATACTATTTCAGTTGTGAAACCAAGAAGTAGAACAAGTTGATGTTGATGGATGATGCTAATTTGGTTGGTGATAGAATGCTGCAAAGACCACATCTCAGAGGCTGGTTGAATGTTTTGTCTTTAACATTGCCATTGGCTAATTAAGCATTTGTCTAGACCTTGAGCATATTGGCGAGGATCCTGCCCAAATGTGTTCCATTTCTCAGTAGAAAGAAGCAGATGAAACACTTTGCTGACAAGTCGAGGAGAAAATTGCTTAACACCCTTGGGCACATTTAATTGCTATCATGTGTTCTAAATACTTATGACAGGTGCCAGGCAGGGAAATGTGAAAATGTGAAAATCCTGAAAATGTGCTTTCAGCCAGTGACCCCACCCATTGTCCAATTACATTAAACTAAATTAAAATAATTTTAAATGTGTTTCCCCTCTGTCCCTGAGAAAGCTGGGCAGACATATGTAACCTTTCATTGTAGTTCTTCCAAACAAAACAGATGGGTCTTTTCTCAAATTAACGTGAGCAATTTGATAAACATAATGTGATAAACTGTCCTAAAATTTAAAAAAATGATCACAAGAATCGAATTATAGAGATTTTACAGCATTGGCCATCATATCAGCACAAGTCATGAAAACCTATCTATACTAATCCTATTTCCCAGAGCTTGGCCCATAGTCTTGTATTCTTTTGTGTTCCAAGTGCTCATCTAAATGTTTCTTAAATAAAAATAGTCAATTACAATTCTACTATATCATGTTAAATTTTGATAAATTTTCTGAACAAATTTAATTCTGTCACAGAAAACTAAAACTCAGAGGAGTTATGGAAGAATTCTCAACTATTATCAAGCCTCAACTATTATCAGGCTTCAGAAGGAATCATTTTGGCTGCTGTTCCCAGGATTTCCCTCTCGTGTGATTAGATCAACTCCAGAATCCTCATCCTCGCCACTTACTATTCCCAGGAGTCTTTGAGTGGTGACCTCCTGCCAGCTTAAACTTCACTCTTGTTTGCCGACCTCCACATATATTCTGCAATGTTTAATTTGGAGTTTGACCAGGAGAATGTAAATGAGGCATTTATGATAACACTGTCTGGATTTCTTGTCACTTCTGGATGGATTTGGCATACGTTCCAGTGCTTTCAGAGTAAATCGACTTTCAAATATATTCTGTAAACATTCACCTCATCCTCACCGTCAGCACGCAAGATGTTTTGAAGCTGCTCATCTGATGTCCAGCTGTGGATGAGATGCAATTTCATCCATGGAAACCTAAGGGGAATTAAATGTATCATCTTTAGCATTTGCCCCAAACTTGCCACTATTTTCCTCTCTGTCTCAGGCTGTAGCAGTCCATTTGCAACTTTGTATTCAATATCTGATTCTGAGTTGATCTCCCGACTCGGTGTACTCGCCATCACACTAATATTGCTACTTTCGCACTGTCTGTCACAGAAACTCTCAGGCATGCAGCTGTCATTTCCAAATGTCAGTATATTAATTACCTTGTCACCGAGCTCCCATCCTCCTTCCTTTGTAAACTTCAGATCATCTTAAACCCTCTTTCTTTATTGTAAGTACAAAGCTTATTCTTAAGTAGAAGGGAAAGGGCTCCAGTTTGTCAGCTCTCCATCCTATTTCTTAACTATTGCTTCATGTGGGGGCTGTTCCGGAGCTGCTGGAGAATGCTGCTGGTCCTAGGGCTGTGGTGCATCTAAGTACAGAAGTAATACATGTTGTTCCTTAGCTTGCTGAATGATATCAGTTTCTGGTTGCACCAAAAATACTCCTTTGTATGTTTAACCCCTTAATATACTCAGGCATCCTTAGTTATGTCACCTCAGCCTTGGACTCAGGCATTTCTTTTTGAAACCTCTCCACCTCCACTTGTGTTCTGTAAAATGCTCCTCTGTAAATTCCCTTTGTTGGCTGATTCTTTCTTTGAGCACAGCAGCAGGTTTAGCCCAAAGTCCAATCCAAAAAGCTATTTCAAAACAAATCTCAGCTCTGCTTGTCTTCCAAGCAATTATACATTTACAGTCAATGAATGATCAATGTATCTAGCTCACATGTTTTGGAATCAAGTGTCAATGAAGTCCAGTCTGGCTTGTTATGTTGAGTGCCGCACTGCTCTGGCATGCTGAAAGTGTTGTTCCTCCTCAGAAATTGCTACCATTATCTCAGCCCTTCAGAGTCCATCACATCTGCTCTCTGCCTGCTCCTGTTGTGCAGAACAGAGCATCCTAGGTGTGCCTGATGTCCATTGCCAACCTCAGTGAATGCAGAATACAAATGGTCATTGCCCATGGAGTGTAACCTGCAATTCTGTGGACTGCTGTCCAAGATGGGGGCCTAAAGGAGCAAGTGGTGAGCTGGAGTCGCTAAGTACACACTCTGACTTTCTTGTCAGGAATTATTTTCTATTTGGTTCACAGGAGAACGGGAAACTGCTTATCAAAGAGGTGAGGTTAGGTTCTGATGACAAGTATATGCTAACTGGCCTTTTATCACACACTACTGAGATTCTCATTTCACTGCTCAACACTTAGTTGTAGACGCAGACTTTTTTTCTCAACCCTTGAGGATCTCAGTTTTTACCATGCACGATCTTTTCCCAGCTGACTCATTAAATTCCAGATCATTCAGGGGCTAGGAACATTTAGTCCTACCACTCTGCGCAATTTACACTACTACAAACCAAAGCATTTCACAGTTTGGAATCTCCCATCCCACAAAGCAGCAATGAAGTCAATAGGAGGGGACGATAATTGTGTGGATTCTGGTCAGGGAGGCCCCTTAAGATTAATTAATTTATCGTCAGCAATCACTTGTAAATTACTATGATTGCCCACCTTGAAACTTCTGTGTCACTGGTCATGGGTTCTGTGGGTTCTGTGGCTGATAAGCCCAATCCTAGAGCCATATCTCCAATCACACATTTGGCAGGTGTTTTCAGGAGGTGGAATTGGTCCTTGGCCTTGAGCTCATTGGGATTCCTTTATCTGGTTCCTTTTCCGTATTCCCTAATGCTGACAGGTGTTCGTAAAGAATCATACAGGAGTTTCTTCCAAATTGGCTTCTTCTGAACAAGGATCTCTCATGTGTTGACATCCATGTTGCATTTCTTGAGGGAAGCCTTCAGGGTGTATTTGAAACAGCGCCTTTGTCCTCCTCTTGTTTGAATGATCTGTTTTGATAATGAGAACTCAAGGATCTTAAGTTCATGGTTGGCCCAGCGGAGTTGGTTTCTGATGGTCATGGTATCAATAATGGTGCTATTGTCTGCTTCAAGGATGCTGATGTTAGTACATCTGTCCTCCCAGCTGATGCAGAGAATCCATCTCAAACAACTTGCATGGTACTTCTCAAGGTTTTTGGGGTTGCATCTATAAGTAATCCAAGTTTCAGAACTATATAGAAGAGGGAGAAGGATGACTGCATTATACACAAGTATCTTAGTATCAGCGTGGATGTCATAGTCATCAAAGACTTTCATCCTTAGGTTTCCGAAGGCAGTGTTCACTGATTGATTGTGATGTTGAATCTCCGCATCAATATCAGCCTTGGATAAGAGCTAGTTTCCCAGGTAAAGGAAATGTTCCACATTTAGGATGATCTTTCCATTGATCTTAATGGAAGGATGGACTAGAACTTGACCAGATGTGTTGGTAAAGGTAAACGTTGAGGCTGAGACCCATTCTTCGGTATGCTACTGCGAAGGCAGTAAGCGAGATGTAAAAATTTTCATTAGCCATATACTGAAGTTCCACAAATGAGGTCGATATTGTTTCTTTCTTGGATTTAAACCAATTGAGATTGTCCATCCTGTAGACAAGGTGCACACCAGCTTGGTGGTGATTAAGACAGAAAAAATGATTTAACATCTAAGGATTCTGTCATATTATCATGGGTGAGAGCCATCATGGAGGAGACAGAGGATGATAAATTTCACTGGACAGCTGACTTTTGACAGGGTCTTCCTAAGCACTTCCTGATTAACTGAGTCAAAAGCCTTGGTCTTGTCGAGGAAGGCCATGTCGAGTCGTTGGTGTCATTCCTGGCATTTCTCTTGGAGTTAATGAGCACTGAAAATCATGTTCATCGTTCCACAGTTTGGTTGGAAGTCTCACAAGCTTTCAGAAAGGATGTTGTGGTTCTGTTTGCCGAGCTGGGAATTTGTGTTGCAGATGTTTCGTCCCCTGTCTATGACATCCTCAGTGCTTGGGAGCCTCCTGTGAAGCGCTTCTGTGATCTTTGCTCTGGCATTTGTAATGGTTTGAATCTGCCGCTTCCGGTTGTCAGTTCCAGCTGTCCGCTGCAGTGGTCGGTATATTGAGTCCAGGTCGATGTGCTTATTGATTGAATCTGTGGATGAGTGCCATGCCTCTAGGAATTCCCTGGCTGTTCTCTGTTTGGTTTATCCTATAATAGTAGTGTTGTCCCAGTCGAACTCATGTTGCTTGTCATCTGCGTGTGTGGCTACTAAGGATAGCTGGTCGTGTCGTTTCGTGGCTAGTTGGTGTTCATGGAACTGACAACCGGAAGCGGCAGATTCAAGCCACTACAAATGCAGGAGGAAAGAACACAGAAGCGCTTCACAGGAGGCTCCCAAGCACTGAGGATGTTACCTAGACAGGGGACGAAATGTCTGCAACATAAATTCCCAGCTCGGCGAACAGAACCACAACAATGAGCACCCGAGCTACAAATCTTCTCACAAACTTTCAGGAAGGATTTCTGATGAGACTGGGAGAAGGCACTTAGTGAGTATTCTGGCTATGATCTTCTTGGAGATGGAGAATAGGGAAATTCCACAGTCCAATATGCTTCCTTTCTTGAAGACGGTGATGACTGAAGCATCCCTGAGATTTCTTCTTTGTCTCAGATATTCAGGAATACTGAGGGAGATGATGGCTAAGCTCTGCTGCTACAAGTTTGAAAATCTCTGCTGGAATCCCATCCACTCCTGCGGCTTTTCCATTCTTCATCTGTCTCATGGTTGTTTCAACTTCTGACATATTAGTTGGGAACCCAAGATCATCATTGATGAAAAACTGGGGGAATATCCTCAAACATGTCCTCGTCAATGATTGTATTATATTGAAGTGTTATCTCCATTGAAGACAGATGTTTTCACCATGTCTCAAAAGGGTTCCATCCATATTCTGCAAAGGCTGCCGGCCAAGTGTGCTGGGTCAGTACTTTGCATTGGCAGCATTGAAGAAACCCTGGGTGCCACATTTGTGAACAAGGAGTTGCAGCTCCTGAGCTTTTTCAGTCCACCACTGGTTCTTACTTTCCCATGTTATTCTTTGTAACTCTCATTTTTGCTGTTTGATGGGTTCTCCTCTTTGCCTCACTGGCGATGTTGTTTTGCCAGTTAAAAAGAGGTTTTCTCTTCTTGTTAATGAGATCTTGGATGATGCAGTCAATCTCATAAAGCCAGTTTTGACGTTTCTTGGTATAGTAGCCGATGGCTTATTTACAGCATGAGGTGATGCTGTCTTCATCTCTTTCCAGATTTCTTTCACATCATTGAAATGAACTCTTTAGAGACATTGTTGGAAGGTTGTTAGTCTGTTTGACTCTTGAAGCCAATCAACATTGAGCATAATTCTGTTTCTTTGTCTTCAGTTGCTGATGACATTTGATGGACATTGAGGAGGAGATGGGTCACTGGTCTGTTCAGCAGTCAGCTGCACTGGTCGTTGCCTTGGTAAGAAGGACATCTTTTTGGTCTTGGGATTGAACAATGATATAGTCAATCAATCAATTGATTAATTAAGATTGTTGTGGTTCTGTTCGTCGAGCTGGGAATTTGTGTTGCAGACGTTTCATTCCCTATCTCGGTGACATCCTCAGGGCTTGGGAGCCTCCTGTGAAGCGCTTCTGTGTTGTTTCCTCCGGCATTTATAGTGGTTTGTCTCTGCCGCTTCAGGTTGTCAGTTCCAGGTGTCCGCTGTAGTGGCCGGTATATTGGGTCCAGGTCAATGTGTTTGTTGATAGTATCTGTGGATGAGTGCCATGCCTTTAGGAATTTCCTGGCTGTTCTCTGTTTGGCTTGTCCTATATGGGTATCGGGTCCTTCGTTCTGGTGAGTTGTTGTCTGAGAGTGGCTGTTGGTTTATGTGCTGTTATGGGAGTCCTAGTGGTCGTAGTAGTCTGGCTGTCAGTTCAGAAATGTTCTTGATGTATGGTAACATGGCTCGTCCTTTGGGTTGTGGCATGTCCGTTGTCTTTCCCTTAGGCATCTGTTGATGAAATTGCGGGGGTATCCGTTTTTGGCAAATACCTTATAGAGGTGTTCTTCTTCCTCTTTTTGCAGTTCTGGTGTGCTGCAGTGTGTTGTGGCCCTTTTGAACAGTGTCTTGATGCAACTTCTTTTGTGTGTGTTGGGGTGGTTGCTTTCGTAGTTTAGGACTTGGTCTGTGTGTGTGGCTTTCCTGTATACCTTTGTGGTGAATTCTCCGTTCGGTGTTCTCTGTACCATCACATCTAGGAATGGGAGTTGGTTGTCCTTTTCTTCCTCTCTGGTGAATCGGATTCCTGTGATTGTGGAGTTGATGATTCAGTGTGTGTTCTCTATTTCTGTGTTTTTAATGATTACAAAGGTGTCATCCACATATCTGACCCAGAGTTTGGGTTGAATTTGCAGTAAGACTGTTTATTCTAGTCTTTGCATTACAGCTTCTGCTATGAGTCCAGAGATGGGTGAGCCCATGAGTGTGCCATTGATTTGTTCATATGTGAAGTGTGTAGTGAGGCAGAGGTCCAGTAGTTTGAGTGCAACACAAATTCCCAGCTCGGCGAACAGAACGAGCACCTGAGCTACAAATCTTCTTACAAACTTTGAATTAATTAAGATTAATTGAGATCCTAAAGCGGTCAAGTAAAGACCATTGAAGCACCTCTTCCGACTGCATGTATGAGGAACTGTATTCTGGCAACATTCCCTATCAATACAATGGAGAGATGAGTTGAGATGATTGGAGGGGTGAGTCGGGAATGTGTTGCTAGAAAAGCACAGCAGTTCAGGCAGCATCCGAGAAGCAGGAAAATCGATGTTTTGGGCCAGAGCCTACGTAATACTGAAAAGCAGCAGATAATTTTGGAAAAATGGTGCCGTAGTTTAGTGTCGTTCAATCTGACGACAGGGAGAAAATGAGGACTGCAGATACTGGAGATCAGAGTCGAGAGTGTGGTGCTGGAAAAGCACAGCAGGTCAGGCAGTGTCTGAGGAGTAGGAGAATTGATGTTTCGACTCTGATCTCCAGACCTCACTTTCTCCCTTAATTGAAGTGATGCATAGTAGAGAGCAGTGTTGTCTCCAAAGGCTATTCCCTGCCCATGTAACCAACCCAGCTGACTCCAGTCTCTGCCCAACTCACATCCTGCGAATTTCCATGCTTGTTCCTCCTGGATTTCAGAATTGCAGTGACAAAAGCGGCCACTAGCTCTGAGGTGATATTATGGTTCACAGCCCTTGATTGGCTGCAATTTCAGGTCGGCTGAATCATTGTTGTTCTGGGAATGATCCCAAAAGAAACCCCACTGAATAACCACTTCAGTGTTTTAAGATCTAATAAGCTTACCCCAATCATGATGGTAAAGAACCATAGGTTCTGGCTGTTTATATGCTCAACACCATTAGATTCTGTCCGAAGGTAATTTACATGTCATTGTCAAATATTTCTGAATTTTATTTGAACTGTAATACAAAGTCATCTAGAATTCAAATACCAAAATCTCAATCCTCAAGCAATCTATATTAATGAGATTTTTTAATTGAAGACTTGTTAGAAGTCTTAATTTATTTGCAGGTTTTGTTGGCCATTCTGATAGGCCATCCCAGGAAATGTGCACAGCAGGCAATGAATTACAATACTGTCCTCAGATTGAGGTGCTGGAAAAGCACAATAGGTCAGGCAGCAAGAGAATTGACGATTCGGGTACAAGCCAGGCTCATGCCCGAAATGTCAATTCTCCTACTCCTCAGACACTGCCTGATCTGGTGTGCTTTTCCAGCACCACACTCTCGACTCTGATCTCCAGTATCTGCAGTCCTCACTTTCTCCCTGTCGTCAGATTGAACGGCATTAAACTAGGGCACCATTTTTCCAAAATTATCTGCTGCTTTTCAGTATTACGTAGACTTGTAGACATGGATCCTCAGAAAGTCCATTCAAAATGTAAGGCATAAACTAAATGAACAAGTATGTCTCTCTCCTAATCAGTGACAGTAGGCTTAAAGAAGTGAAAGCCATTAGCTGTTATTGAGTGCTCTCCTGTATGATGACAAAATAATAATGAAACAAGACAAAAATTTATTTTGGTCTCCCTTTATTTTGGGCCTCACTCTATTTGTATTATTCTCATGATGGATAGATCTCCAGTGACTCAGCCAGGCAATACATCTGGTAAGACTTAAAGATTCAGTGTGCTTTCTCTTCTTTCAATCATTGCTTTTCCATTTCCTTTTATGAACATTTCCCTATTATTTCGTTCATTAATTCTCTACTTATACCTGTTAATTTATATTCATCTCCACTTAAATTGTTGCTGTTTGGCAAATTTACTGTATTCTTTCCTCATCTCTGTTATCAGTTTCACAAGTGTTCAGTCATTTCCTTCTAAGCTCCATTTTTAGAATTATCTTCTCGTATTTTTCTTTTCTGTTTCCATGGATCATTCTGCCCTTTTATGCCCTCTTACTCCATCCAATCACACTTCAAAGTTTTCTCAATGGTGTCTCCAATGGAGAACTCAATGCCTTAATGAGGAACAGGTATCACAAAAGAAAGATGACCAGGCATTTCAAGTCAACACAGTGTGCTACGAAGAGAAATGAGATGACAACATTTTAGGAAAGAGGGAGTTCAGTGCCGTCAAGAAAGGAATTTAGACACTGACGATCAAAACAAACAATCCTGTGGAAAAATGAGGTGCAACAAAATTCATTGATCAAAATTTGGTTTCTGATCTGACCTTGATAATAAACACCATCTGTCCTACTCTCATGATGTGCTTTCATGTTTCTTGCTATGGTAGCAAAGGAAATCTCAGTTCCCTAGGTCTTCAACAAGCTTTAATATTATCACAAATATATAGTGAATTTCCTGTGGTATCGTTTGTGTTCCTTCAGATGTTAGATGTACACTCGATATGTGATTTTTTTTTTCTGAAGTGATTATTTACCAATGATGAAATCATATTAAATGGATTAAATAACCTATATACATAAAGAATAATACACAACAGAGATGGAATATTTTATGTGATATGGTACATAGAAAACAAAATATTCTTGAACACAAACTGTAATCAAATTAAGACAATGTTTAATTTTTTTTGTGTGTTTACATTAAAGAAAGAAGCATATATAGTGAATTTTGCAAGACTGCATATCAATAATATGGCTTTGCATTAGACCAATAGGAAAATTGTTGGCAATGCACCAGCAAGTTGCATTCATTTCAAGTCCTGTAAAGATCAAATATTCCGTAGTTGTGTGCCAGGCACTGCCTAAAGCATGAAGTCACACAACTATGATCTATGGTGTGATATATATTAATATCATTGGATTTTCAACTAGTGACATATGAGTTTAGGTTAGTATGTAAGAAGGAGTTTAATGATTAACTTGTCAGTATTTTTGGAGTCATGGTTTTCTTTATTTGAAAAACAACATGGTGGAATAAATAGTTCTTGGAGTGCCAATACAAATATATTTTTGGGAGAGCTTTAGGAGTTGACATGGTAAACATTGAAGAACATTAAAATAAACTAAAGAACTGGAAATATTAGAAAACTGAAACAAAAACAAAAATTGTTGGAGAAACTCATTAAGTCTGGCAGCATCAATGGAGAGAAAGCAGAGTTAATGTTTCACGTTCAGTGCCCCTTCTTCAGATTATCTAACTAAAACTAACTATTGAAGTGATAGAGCAGGGAGTTTTTTTTCTGCTGTTTTGAGTACTATCAAGGGATACAGTTGAGGTAGATGGAATATTGATGTTTTACTGTGTTCAAAAATCATTCAAATTGTGAGATATGTGGATTTGTTCCATATTATCTTCCTTTACTTTGTATAATGAACTTCTTTCTTTCATTAAAATGAGATGTGCAGCATTATATGCTAGGTGATTGTGTTTCAGTGAAACAGCACCTCATTGAATAAAATCAATACATGGTCCATTAAGCCAGATTTTAATCTGGGATCTGATTTATCCAGTAATAACATCAGCTGTGATCAGAATACAAGTATCCTCAAGTTTCAGATTTGTAAAATTAATTGTAGTAGACAAAATACACACTTTTTTTTATTACGCTGAATGCTTATTCTTTGACAGAGCCATCTGAAGGTTTCTCCATGTTGAGAGGGAATCAGTGAGCTGGACAGCTGGTTTGCTATGCAGAGTGAGGCTGACAGTGTGTCTTCAAGTCCTGCACTGTCTGAGACTATCATGAACGTCTTAACCTCTCCACTCACCTGAGGCACAGTGATCCTCAGGTTAACCCAACCCCTGTCATACCTCTCTCATGAAAGAGCAGCCCTATTCTCTGGTAGGACTATGGTAACCTTACTTTTCCCATGTTGAGTCTCAATCTCTGATCAGCCTCAGCAGTATCCACAGTACTTGAACTGCATTTTTTGTAGTGATGACAACCCCAAAGACTACAGTTAAGTTGATGCATTAGACATTTTCAATTACTAGAAACTGAAATCTATATGTTCCCTTATTCAAATACATGATGTGGAGGTGTTGGTGTTGGACTGGGGTGGACAAACACACACTCTCTCTCTCTCTCTCTCTCTCTCTCTCTCCCTCACATGCACACACACACACACACACACACACAAAGTCTATGGGGTGAATTTGCATTTGCAGAATTGTATTTGCAGGTACTTTTTTTCCAAAAAGCACACAATCTGCAGGGAGTCAATGCAGGTAGTCAATCCATGTAGCATTTTATAAATTCCTACTTTGGAAGTAGGACCAGTCTGACTCAAGATTTGGATATAGACAGACTCTACCCTTACACCTTACTGCATTGTCTGAGCTGATATGTCACTTCTTTTTTTACATAAAACCTTAAGTTATCTTGAGAATGTGATTTGAAAGAAGTTCTGGAATTTACTTAATAATGAACTGAAACCTGAAACACATTTTAAAAGATGAAAGACTTAATAGCAATCTAGGTTTGTTCAATGTATAGTATCAGTTGCATGATACTGTGATCTTTTGCGATAAATTCTGTGTCTTATGATCCTGCTCCACAGCTACCTGATGAAGGAGCAGTGTTCTGAAAGCTAATACTTCCAAATGAATCTATTGGACTATAACCTGGTGTTGTGTGTTTTTTAACTTTGTTCAAATACATGCTGCAACTTCTGCCAAGCCAATCTGATTCAAGTTTTATTCTCTCCTGTAATACACAGCAATATTTTGAATGTAGGTTTGCTCGCTGAGCTGGAAAGTCATTTCCAGGCGTTTTGTTACCCTACTAGGTTACATCTTCAGTGGGCCTCAAGTGAAGCAATGCTGAAAATTCCTGCTTTTTATTTATATGTTTGGGTTTCTTTGAGTTGGTGATGTCATTTCCTGTGGTGGTGTTATTTCCTGTGGTGAAGTCACTTCCTGTTCCTTTTCTCAGGGGGTGGTAGATGGGGTCTAACTCAATGTGTTTGTTGATAGAGTTCCAACCCAAAGAAACCCAAACATACAAATAGAAAGTCAGAATTTTCAGTATTGCTTCGCCTGAGGCTCACTGAAAATGTTACCTGGTAGGATAAGGAAATGTCTAGAAATGAACCTTCCAGCTCAGCGGGCAAACCGACATCCAAAACCTCAACCTGAGCTACAAATCTTCTCAAAACTTGCTGACACAGCTAGATTGTTTGGTAATTTATGAAACAAAATTTATTTAGGTGTTCGATCAATTATGTCAAAGCATTCTAATTTAGAATAAAGTGACTTTAAATGTACAGACTAATTTCTTGCTTCTAGAAACATGGACAGTCCATAGCCAAGGTTTTAAACAGTGGAAATACATCCAATCTTGGAACACGACCATTCACATTTTTTTCCAGGTTTATAAGGTGCTACACAGTTAACACATGCACAAGTCCAATTCTTTATGCATAATTTAATTCACTAGTTTATCCCTGTATGCTATCTGTAAACAAAGCTTCACAGTTAAATTGAGGAGATGAAGGTGGAATGTTCTAATTGGATAATAATAAATTTTGGGCATGAAAAACTGGCCAGATGATGCTGGAAAGATTGATAACTCTTTGGGTGCCAGTCTTTGCAATTCTCACAGCTTAGCTTTGATCACATTGCCACTATAATTATTTGCAAAGTTCAACTGTTTTGTTAACAACTCACAAAAGCATGACTCATCCACAGTAAGAAATCATTTAGTAAATCATGAAAATGACAATGGATTCCAAAAATCCTTCAAATGCCATTTACTGCATAAAAGCAACACCAAAGCAAATGTATATTTGCATTTGAAGTCTTTCAGCAGAATAGTTGGATTAAAATGTGAGGCCTAGTAAATGAATGAATATGAACACAGTAATACCATTTTATTTGTAGTTAAGTTGCTTAATTGAAATAAATTGATTCTTGTTGGTATGAGTGGGAGGTTTTATAAGACGGTTAGGTTTTAAATTATTTTTTTTAATTCAATGTAAATAAGAGGAACATGTGATTGTGATTTTCTACTTGTTCTGCCTAACCATAAGATTCTGTGACTTAAAAGACATTGGGACAGAAGCCAGATCAAGACCTTTTGAAACACAAGTGCAGGCTTTCACAGCTCAAATTAAAGAAAGGCATGGGGGCTCTGCTTTGAGCAGACTTATATATTGTCTAACTTACAGTCTTAGAGATTCTCAGACAGAGAAGGAGAGACAAGGGAGATGAGAGAAAAGAGACAGTCAGAGAGAGATAAACAGCAGCTGCTGTGAACAGCAAGGAAATAAAAAATTGCCCTGCTAGCCAATAGGCAGAAGGCTCTTGACATCTCGTTCAGTGTCAAAGAGATCAGACTGATGGAAATTTAACAACACTGGGAGTTTCACCTTGGCATGGTCAAGAGAATGACTCGTTGGAGTGGTCCTTGTTACTAGAAGTCAGTTCAAGAATTTTCAGAAGATAGAGGAATGACCTTTAACAGGTATTGGATTTGACGATTCAACATGGCAGGAGCAGTGAGCCTGTTGGATGCTGGGAATAACTTTGAACTGGCTCTTGTAGTGACTACAATTCCAGAAGAATACAGTGCCATGCAAAAGCATGGTCAGAAGTCACATTTCACCGAATGAAGGAGCAGTGCTCCAAAAGCTTGTAATTTCAAATAAACCTGTTAGACTATATCCCTGATGTCATGTGACTTTTGACATGTGTCCATCCTACTCCAACACTTGCACCTCCACATCATGTAAAAGTATGATGATTTAGAATGTTACCAAGGAATATATTTGCTGAAGTTTAGTGTATCAGTTGTTTTCTAAATAATATTTAGCCATCTTGATTTTAGTTTGTTTGTTACAGTGAATGTCTTAAAGCATGAAATGTAGTTGAGAGATTCTTTAAGTAGATCACCGGGAATTGAAATCTTTTAAAAAAAAATTCACCTCTTTAAGAATCATAATACAATGCATAGAAATGTGACAAATTAAAACATAGAAAATTGAATCATTGTGTATAATTGTATGTGAGTTGACATGAAGTCATCCAGCTGAATCCCATATTACAGTTTTTGGTATGCTCATCTTCAGACTTTAGCACTTCTGGTCCCTATCCAAGTACTATTTAAATACAATGAGAATTTTTGCCTCCAACACTGCATTAGGAAGCAGTTTTCAGACCCTCTAACATAAGAAGATGTGATCAACTGTCCTCCAATGTATCTGTCATTTATTTTAAATTTCTGTCCTGTAGTTATTGGCTCTTCTGTTAAGAGAAATAGGTTTTTCCTATATTAAGCTGTATAAAAATCCTGGAGTCCAGTTACTAGTGGTTTACCGCAAGGGTCGATGTTGGGTCCACTGCTGTTCATCATTTTTATAAATCATCATTTTTATAAACGACCTGGATGAGGGCGTAGAAGGGTGGGTTAGAAAATCTGCAGATGACACTAAGGTCGGTGGAGTTGTGGATAGTGACGAAGGATGTTGTAGGTTACAGAGAGACATAGATAAGCTGCAGAGCTGGGCTGAGAGGTGGCAAATGGAGTTTAATGCGGACAAGTGTGAGGTGATTCACTTTGGTCGGAGTAACCGGAATGCAAAGTACTG
>NC_057733.1:40058895-40069913 GCF_004010195.1 Chiloscyllium plagiosum | reverse complement strand
GGGAGATTTACTCGGATGTTGCCTGGTATGGAGGGAAGGTCTTACGAGGAAAGGCTGAGGGACTTGAGGCTGTTTTCGTTAGACAGAAGAATGTTGAGAGGTGACTTAATAGAGACATATAAGATAATCAGAGGGTTAGATAGTGTGGACAGGGAGAGCCTTTTTCCAAGTATGGTGACGGCGAGCACGAGGGGGCATAGCTTTACATTGAGGGGTGATAGATATAGGACAGATGTCAGAGGTAGTTTCTTTACTCAGAGAGTAGTAAGGGTATGGAATGCTTTGCCTGCAACGGTAGTAGATTCACCAACTTTAAGTACATTTAAGTTGTCATTGGACAAGCATATGGACGTACATGGAATAGTGTAGGTTAGATGGGCTTCAGATTGGTATGACAGGTCGGTGCAACATCGAGGGCCGAAGGACCTGTACTGCGCTGTAATGTTCTATAGCTATGTTCTATGATTATATGTCAATCATAAAAAGGTGATCAGGGTTGTCCACAGGACCCAATAGCTTTGGCCTAACTCATGTTTTATATAGTTCTAGCATAACCTTCTTTTGTATTCTCTTACTGAGTTTGCCCTCACCAAATGCATGACATTATACTTTTCTAGGTTCAATTTTGTTTGTGACTCCTTGCCCACTTGGAAAATCTATTGACAGCTTCCTGAAGTCTGTATCCTCCTCATAATTCAGCACAAAGCCAATTTTTGTATTATCTGTATGTTTTTTAATCTAACCCATTGATACGTAACCACAAAAACAAAGTAATCAGTATTGAGTTCTATTGAAACCCAAAAATAACTTCCCAGTCTTAAACACTCTTGCCCACCATTACTCTTTGTGCCCTTCCATTGTAGCAGCTTCATATCCAGCTTGCCATCTGCCCATTTTTTACCACAAACACTTGCATTTTTTAAACCTGTCAGCCACATCATATAGATATGTTCAGCATCTGTATTACATATTTTACTAATAATAGTATTATATTATATGTTATGTTTTACTGATATTTTACTTAATAACATAATGAGTTATGATCAAGAATGAACCACATGAAATGTTAATGAAAGCAAACCCATTTGCAATCTTGAAAGCCTGTTAGATAATTACTCGTAGGAACAAATTACTGCCGATGCTGGAATCTGTACTGAAAACAACAAATTCTGGAGATCACAGCAGGTCAGACAGTATCCATGGTGAGAAAGCAAGCTAACATTTTGTGTCTAGATGACTGTTCATCAGCCAGAAGACTCTTCAGCTCTGATGAAGAGGCATCTAGACACAAAACATTAGCTTATTCTCTCCATGGATGCTGGATAAATACTTGAAGGAGAAATTGTAAGGCTGTGAGGAAAGACAATGGGAGCAATACTAAATTGTTGACACTTTCAAAGAGGTAACATAGGTGCAATGGATCAAAGTGCTCCTTCATTGTTGTAATATTCAATGAGACGTTGTGAAAGTTGACAGGGTTCAGAAAATATTTACAAGGATGTTGCCAGGGTTGGAGGATTTCAGCTATAGGGAGAGGTTAAATAGGCTAGGGCTGTTTTCCCTGGAGCATTGGAGGCTGCGGGGTGTCCTTATAGAGGTTTATAAAATCATGAGGGCATGGATACGATAAATAGACAAAGTTTTTTTTGCCCTGGGGTAAGGGAGTCCAGAACTAAAGGGCATATGTTTAGGGGAAAGATATAAAAGAGACCTAAGGGACAACTTTTTCACGCAGAGGGTGGTATGTATACGGAATGAGCTGCCAGAGGAAGTGGTGGAGGCTGGTACAATTGCAACATTTAAAAGGCATCTGGATGAGTACATGAATAGGAAGGGATATGGGCCGGGTGCTGGCAGGTGGGACTAGATTGGGTTGGGATATCTAGTCGGCATGGAAGAGTTGGACTGAAGGGTCTGTTTCCATGTTGTACATCTCTATGACTCTATGACCCTATGATATAGAAGGCTGGAAACAGTTCAATGAAGCTGAGGAGGAATAAGGCACCCAAACACATAGGTTATGGTCAGTGACTTTTATCATTGTGACATTGATGCCGTGTGGTTGAATGTAAACCACATGGAGGGGATAATGAGCAATGGCAGTGGTGGATATATAGCAGATCATTATCTGTTACAAAAATCTGTTGACTATAATTCACAGGAATGGTGATGCTTAAAGGAAAATAGATTGAAGAAGGAATTGTATACAGTTACACAACAATGTTGGTTGCGGAAATGTACAAAAGCCGATTATGACACTATCAATTGTAACGTATACCAACCAATTGCTTATCAATGTAATTGCAATATAGACAAACTTTCCTCACATTTTACGTAAATATTCAACATTGCTTTATTGTAATTTTTAAATTTGCAAAAGCTTATCGATCATTTAAGAGAAACAAGCTCTCATAAGGTTTGAAAGGAATCCCTTTATCAGTGTGTAAACATATGAAATGTTCTATATTAAATTCTACCATTAAGGAATATTCTTTTGGTGGCAAATGCAAGTACCAGCTTGCTGAAGGGCAACAAGAGCTGGATAGGTTTTAAATAATCTGGATGTCATTTGTACATGCTCCAACTTCTGAAATCTCTACCCGAATGCGAAGGAGAAAACTGCTACGTTTGCACTCTCTCACTTTGAGTAACTGTCAGCTACAGCAGTTGACAAATTTCAATTTCTTTTGCCAGCTTTCGACATCTGATGTTAACACTCTTGCCTGTCCCTTCCCCCAAACACCTCCTTTTTTTATTACTATGTGTCTGAACTGGCACTTTTCTTGGCAACCAATTCAACTGCAATTAGGGCAATTTCCTAAAATGAAAACAGCATTTATCAAATCTCTCAGTATTTAAAGTTTTGAACAGCTAAGGAAATGAGGCACAATTGTTCCACAGACACCATCAGTCTGACTGAGACTCATTCACGAGGGCCCATTTGATTAGGGCACAAGTTGTTTGTGATTTTTCTGTATCACTATCATGTGTATGTGTAGCTAGGAATAAAGTTTGGGCATTCTAGGCTGGTTATGTTGACCTTTCCAGTGTAAATGTATTTTATATATGCCTACGTCAAAGGAGAGAAAAAGCCTCTGCATTGTAATTTCTGATACTCTGTTCCTAAACGAATTATTTTTCTTTGTCAAATGTAATTATGCTGCATTTAAAAATCTAATTTTGTTCCTACTATAAATCTTTCTCAGCAATTTATAAACCTGCTTTCGTGTTAGGTTTATGCATTTTCTTTCATGCTGTGCATAAAATGAGAAATGGCTTAGACCAGACATGTTTTAAACAGCAGAAGAGATATCACAGAGCAATAATAATGAAAGCTGGCTAACAGCTTAAATTGCACTTGCACTGGTTTTAAAACCTTTCAGAGCTCGACTGGAGTTTCATACAAAATATATGTTATTAAATTAAGCATGGAGGACGATGTCAAAATCTCCTGGAGTTTGATTTCTATGCAGTTGAAAATGTATGAAAAATTTCTTTTCTTAATTGACAAAGTTACACAAAAGAAAAGCAACCCTCAATGTTTGGTTAGAAAAATAAATACGAAAGGACGTGTCCATACTGCTTTATATAAGAATTGAGGGCATTGTGACTGTTGATTTATCTCTGAATCTCTGCTTTTAATGCCACTTGATGGAAGAATTGAAAGGTTTTTTTTCTCTCATGACAATGAAATGAAATGTTAAATAAATTTGGCTACTTCTGAATGGACAAGCATTCTAATGCAAAACTTGCTCTATAATTTAGCAACAAATATCTTGCCAGAAGGGTCATGAACCTTAATTCAGTTTGGTGGTTCACATACACCTGCATCAGGGAATAGTGATTTTAAACCTTACCGCATAAATATAAGTGCATATTCCAGACTTACCCTCTAGGGAGCGCTATATTATCAAAGGTGGAGTATCCCATTATTAGGAACCAATGTTCCTATACTACCTCCCTCTTCCACTTGCCTGGTGTGTTCTTGGAATTAGGTATGTCAGTAAAATGTTTGATTAATGCAACTTTTTTTGATCAGCTTACACATTTGGAAATCCATATTAGTGTTCCTTCCACCATAGAACCATTTCCTAACTACACTGACTGCCATCCTGTCTGCTCTCACTCCTTACCTTGAACACTGGGTCTCAGTCAATGCACAGTATGGAATACCCTTTCCTACAATACCACTGGATGCCAGGTACGACATGATTTTTTTTTTCTCCACCAAAAGGTGCAGAGGATCATAAAACACAAAAACTAAGGAAGCAAGTTAAACACTGCATTCATTGGAGATAACCGAAGGGATCTGCTGCGAAGAGAGGGAAATCTAATAGGGAACTGAATGTCCTATTTATCCAGTCTTATGAAAAGTTTCTTCAGCATGCCAGAAACACAGGGTTTAAAAGAAGTAACAAAACCTGGCAAAGAAAATGCAGATATAAAGCAGAACATATAACAATCGATCTAGTAACATTGGAATAACATTTCTCCAAGCTTTCTCCATCCAACATTGAGCAAGAAGGTATCAACCATAAGCCCTGTGTCATGCCAGGCTCACTCTAAGAGAGTCAGTTGATTTTTTTTTTTAAATGCCAAGCTACAGGTGTCCAAGAACCTAACGCCTAATAGCTCTGTTTCTAACATTAGCACAGACTGTCTCTAGGAGCTTGCTGACCACCCATTGAAATTGTGCCATCACGTGTGGGAGGGAAACACTCTGCTGGTCACTCTAATGATATTACCACCCAAAGTATGTCACCAACATCTTCAGCTGTCAGTCTTAGGTCATGTCCTTGGTGAAACCATGGCAAAGTATCATCATTTTCCACTCTAGGGAGAGCAAGGATGCAGGTCCTGAGTCTACTTCAGTCGAAATGGTGATCATGTCCTGTACTTTTCGCAATAATCGGATCTACACAGCAGCTGACCAGCCAAGTGAGCTAATGCTCCACTCCCACACCCCATTCCCCCCAGGCCACTGAGCCCATATATCGAATAACTGCCCAATACAGCCTATTTGGGGATGATTCTAGTTTCCAAACCAGATATGTCTGCTCTACAACTAAACCACATGGACAAAGCTGGTTCTGTATTTATCTGCATTTGTATCTGTATTCAATCACTGTATTAATGCCAAGATCCATTCCCCAACACTCTCTCCAGAAGCAGAAAAGATGTTTCACTCGAGTGGGTCCTAACAACATCATTCAGAAACTGGGCTAAAGCCCAACAATCAAATTCTGGCTATTGGTTTGGCTTGAAGTCACAAGGAATATCATCAAGCTTGTAATTCAGAAGAACTTACCCAATGATTGCTTGGATCATGCACTAAAAGCAATGATCCTCCATAACCTTGCAGGCTGTGTCATTTCGAGCTAAGAACTGCAACACGCCCATCCCAAACATATGGTTTCCAATCGCTATTTGGTACAGAAGAATATTTGTGGAGCCCAAACTGACCTCCTCACCAACCCAGGCACATAAATACATCCATTGTCAAGGAAAGGCAGTGACCATCAAATAACAACAAAGCTCTGAGATACAGTTTCTACTACTACAGAATTTCTACAGTGTGGAAACAGGCCCTTTGGCCCAACATGTCCACACCAACCCTTCAAAAAGCAACCCACACAGACCCATTCTCCTAAGTTATTACTCTACATTTACCCCTGACTAATGCACCCAACCTACACTTCCCTGAACACTATGGGCAATTTAGCATGGCCAATTCACCTAAGCTGCATATCTTTGGATTGTGGGGAAAAGAACCAGAGCACCCCGAAGAAATGCACACAGCCACAAGGAGAACGTGTGAACTCCACACAGACAATCACCAAAGGCTGGAATTGAACCAAAGTCCCTGGTGCTGTGAGGCAGCAGTGCTAACCACTGAGCCACCTTGCCATTCCTGTACCGAGCAATTTCCAGAGGCAAAAATGAGCAAATTCCCTTAAATCCGCATTAATCTCTCTGTAAGCACATTCATGCCATGAAACCAAGATACGTCCATGTATTCCTTGGGGAGCAAATTGTAATCAATATGAGCAATGACTTCATGTAAACACAGGCTCCCAAAAATTGAAAGAAAAACTCTATCCATTCAGCAGGCAGTAATTGTGCAGCAATAATAATAATAAGCTAAATCTTTTGAATGTCCCTCTTTTCTGCTGATATCTTCAGCCAATCTAGAATTGCCTGTGGGTAATTAAACCAAATCTAAAGGCAACTAAAGGAAAGCATAAAGGAGACAAAGAGAAAAAAGTGCATAGGAAAAATGGATATTACTTCAAAGAAAAGAACATTTTGTTCTACGCTTGCTGGAACTGATTTCTGCTGGCGGATTTAGTAAATTCTGGAGACAGTCAATGGGTTATTTCCAAATCTTAACTGTTTATTCAAAGCACTTAGGATCAACCACTCTTTGGATATAAAATAAATCGCAAGAACCATTTGTTCGCTGAAAACTCACAAAGAATAATAATCAAAAAAATCATTTAAGAGTACAAAAAGGCACAGTGTGTTGAAAAGCAATATCTGGCTACCAGTTTCTGGGATATTCAGATACCTTGCGCTTCAAATAATGTTATTGAGTGAGGGTGAATAGTATGGCTTGGTTATGCTGCTTAGATTTTCAAAAGAAGAGCCCAGATTTTACTCTGTGAACTGCAAAAGCCGCTTTTATATATACAGAGGTAGAAAGTTCTGCTAATTAAGAGTCTGTTTCAATATAGTGCCCTCTACAGGGGATCTGTGGCATTTTTTGAACCGGGAAAGCAACAGCAAGAACCTGCGACCAATCTGATTGAAGACCTTGCACTGAGACACATAAATTATAAAATAGGAAAGAAAAACATATGAAATATTAATTTTCTTCTATATAAGATGTAAGTTTTTTAAAAAGAGAATTACAAATGGGATTGGTCAAAATACATAAAAGAAAGAGACATAGGAAATTTAAAATTCAAAATTGCCAATATTATTTTTCTTTGAAGGGAATAAGAATCCACACTCATACAAATTATGTTTTTTTTCAGAGCCAGAGAGTTGTTGATAGGTAATTCGATGCTAGTACACTATTAAGAGATCAAATAATCCTGCATGCACAAGTTCTAATGTTTGCAGAAATTTTTAATGCAGATCTAGTAATGGGCACTTGTTTCTATTGGTAAGGACTGCCACAGAGATGTAGTGAATATCTGCCAACATCTGGTTTCCCATATCTGTTATGAACGTGAGACTTTATCAAATGGCTATGTTTTGAACTGTCTTCTTTAATTCAAGGTGTAATAGAGTTGTGAAAAAATGCTCATGACATCCTTTGCATTATGTGGTATGGAGCCCACATGATCTTGCTGTCATGGTGACAATGGTCCAGGTCAAGCTTGGTTGAGCGCCAGTATTTAACACTTGATGGCAAACAAAAAGACAACTAGACTTGCTGTTTCCAACTTAGTAAATCAGAGACTCTGAACTGAGAGAGAGAAAACCAGGAGAACAGCAGCTGCTATGAACTTAGAGAATAGGATTTTTGAAGACTTATGGAGTCTGGGGACAAGGAAAGATTGAGCCTGGTCAGGTCAAGACAAGGAATGATTGCGGGTCGGCACGGTGGCATAGTGGTTCGCACTGCTGCCTCACAGCACCAGGGTCCCAGGTTTGATTCCAGCCTTGGGCCTGTGCCTGTGTGGGTTTCCTCATCCTCCCTGTGTCTGTGTGGGTTTCCTGTGGTTTCCTCCCACAGTCCAAAGACGTGCAAGTCAGGTGAATTGGCCATGCTAAATTGCCCATAGTTTTAGGTGCATTAGTCAGAGGGAAATGGGTCTGGGTGGGTTACTCTTCGGAGGGTCGGTGTGGACTTGTAGGGCCGAAGGGCTTGTTTCCACACTGTAGGGAATCTAATCTAGAAAGATCCTTACTGCTGGAAGTCAGTTCATGGATTATTAAAAGATTAAGGAAAACAATTTTCAAAGACAGTAGATGTCATAGCATAACAGAATGGTGAGAACAGAAACCATTGGAAGTTTTGGCCCAGTTCATGTAAAAGCTACATTTCTGTGGATTGATTGCAAAAATTAATCAATGCAGCTTGAGGTTTTCACTTGTGTTATAATATTAAGGACAATATTTTTCCATAGATTAATTTTTAACTAAGGAATAATTAATTTATTACAGTAAAAGATGAAAAATATGAAATCATACTGTGTGAATTGATCGCCGTGAAAGCAATTTGTTTTGCAAATACGGGGAAATGAACAGATTTGCAGATGCTAAACATTGTTGATATTTTTAACCCATGAGCCTCATCATTACAACAAAGTCCAGGTTGTTTGTGTTTGAACACAGTATAGCATGAGGAACAAGTGCCATTACAGTGTTTATTACCTCAATCCATGTGTTGACTAGAAGAGAAAGTGCTTCTTACTGAACAACATCTTTTTCTAATGAAATAAATGGGAATTTGACTATCATTGCAATGTCCAAGACTGCCACAACAGAGTGATGCCTCATTTTCAAAAATGCAAGACAGTATTGAAAGTTTTGACACAGTGTGGTATGTTAATTATGTGTACAATGGACATTATCCAAATTCAACTATTGTTTTAAACAACATTGCAGACATTTCACTGCTGTATAGCTTCTAAGCTACCTACTGTGTCGTGGGAGCTCCTGGAAGTTGGACCACATGCATCTCATTCATCTGTTAAGTTCTGAATTCACTTGCACCCCTATATCCACGAAGTGCATTGCCAATGCAGAGATGTTGTAAGTATGGAAGTTGATGAGTGAGGTGCAACATAAATTTTGTTGCCCTCTCACCTGTCAATTCTCACTTTTTTTTACAATTCAATTATCATAGACTCCCTACTGTCAGCCCCACAAGTCTACACTGACCTTCCAAAGAGTAACCCACCCAGACCCATTCCCCTACCCTATTTCTCGACATGTCCCATGACTAATGCACCTAACCTACACATCCCCGAACACTATGGGCAATTTAGCATGGCCAATGCACCTAACCTACACATCTTTGGACTGTGGGAGGAAACCGGAGCACCCAGAGGAAACCCACGCAGACATGGGGAGAATGTGCAAACATAGACAGTCGTCTGAGTCTGGAATCGAACTTAAGTCTCTGGTGCCGTCTGGCAGCGCTTTGAGCCACCGTGCCGCCCATGATGAGGGTATTTCTGTACACTATCCCACGAAGCCACAATGTTATAAATATTGGTTGCTTTTAGATCAAAACAATGATTCCAATACATTTTGAACTAAAACTATATTTACTTACTTACATTCTACAAGCAGAATGAATTCAGGTTCAAATGACCAGACCTATATGGTAAATATCTACCAATCTGAGATGAGAACAAGTTTTAACAGATACAAGCAAAGAAGCAAATTGTTTTAAGTCAAACAGTTAATATTTACTCAAATCCAACCCCAAGAAGGTATTCATATGATTTGTTGATGCTGAACTTTTCATGCTCTCCAATCTAGGTGCCAATCCAATCAATGCCTTAAAATTTGAATATTAAGAACAAGTTTGAAATTGTATTTGTATGAACTGTTTGTACTCCTTCTAGGAGAGTTAAAGGCTAAAAGTTGAATATACATGTAGTCCAAAATTACTGATGTTCACAGATCTTAGCTGATAAATGTGTCAGTTCTTCATACAGTTTCGAATTATGTCAAGTGAAATGCGACAATACCACAGATATATGAGAGAAGAGCAAATCACCAAAACATCCTGTCAGCAAGAACACACAACTGAGTCATTTTCTGTGCTCCTATTCCAGTTGCTGCAAAAATAATATCATGTACAAACTGAGCCTGTGTCAATACATAACGTTGGGATTTTCCTTCTTGGAACAGTTAGGAATTAATAATCTTTCCTCTCTGCGTGGCCACAGCATACATTCGCAGACTTTCAGTAGCTGTTTAAAGAGTTGGTAGTTCATTCCTACAGTCACATCCATTTGTTTTCTCAAATGCAGCAAAAGAAATGAAAGGGTTGAGAATTTAAAATAAGCAATTGCAAATTGTAAAGAAAAAAATAAACATTCTAATTGAACAAGTCATTCTCCAGATTTAGTTACAGACACCAAAAAATATGAACTTTAGCCCATTGCCCCAGGGAATTCACAGTAAAAAAAACTAAATGGAAATAAAGAACTGTCTAAACTGGACTGAAAAAATTCTTCTGCTGATATACCTCTAAGGCACTACAGTATAAGCAATAGCTTACTGGATTCAAATCGTTTTTGTCTTTGTACATACTGAATCTGAAGGGAATCAGCTGCATTCAATTATAACAGAAAACCCTGAAATCTAGTCCCATTAACTATAGCTCCTACGATCGTAATGCCACGTTAATATTGCTGAACAGTAGTAAGGAACGTGAATGCTGTATTACCATGAAATGGATCAGTGGTCATGACATTATGTACACACTAAAATCAATTGCAATTATGACATGTATTAAAGGATGAGCTACATTTTCCTGTGGGCAAAAGTGGGAAGTATGACACTGGGCTGACTCAGTTGTGATGAAGAGTCACTGGACTCAAAGCCTTAACTCTGCTTTCTCCTCACAGATGCTGCCAGACCTGCCGAGTTTTGCCAACAACTTCTGTTTTTGTTTTCGATCTCCAGCATCCACAGTTCCTTGTATCATTTTGTTGGGCTGAATTGGATGGTTTTATTGGTTAAGTTTCAATTCCGTCAAGTTTCACAGAGAGCAAATGTAATCCCTTTCTTCAAGAAAGGAAATAGGGAAATCCCCGGCAATTACAGACCAGTAAGTCTCACGTCTGTCGTCTGCAAGGTGTTAGAAAGGATTCTGATGGATAGGATTTATGACCATCTGGAAGAGCATGGCTTGATTAAATGCAGTCAACACGGCTTTGTGAGGGGCAGGTCATGCCTCACAAACCTTATCGAGTTCTTTGAGGATGTGACTAGAAAAGTTGATGAGGGTCGAGCTGTGGATGTGGTGTATATGGACATCAGCAAGG
>NC_057733.1:40037292-40058639 GCF_004010195.1 Chiloscyllium plagiosum | reverse complement strand
ATGAAAGCATATGGTGTTTTGGCCTTCATTCACAGAGGTATTGAGTTTAAGAGTTGAGAGGTCTTATTGCAGCTCTATATAACTTTGGTTAGACCGCACTTGGATTACTGTATCCAGATCTGGTCGCCCTATTATAGGAAAGGTGTGGATGCTTTAGAGAGGGTTCAGAGCAGGTTTACCAGGATGCTGCCTGGATTGGAGGGCTTATCTTATGAAGAGAGGTTAACTGAGCTCGGACTTTTTTCATTGGAGAAAAGGAGGAGGAGAGGGTTCCTAATTGAGGTATACAAGATAATGAGAGGCATAGATAGAGTCGATAGCCAGAGACTATTTCCCAGGGCAGAAATGACTAACACGAGGGGTCATAGTTTTAAGCTGGTTGGAGAAAAGTATAGAGGGGATGTCAGAGGCGGGTTCTTTACACAGAGAGTTGTGAGAGCATGGAATGCGTTGCCAGCAGCAGTAGTGGAAGCAAGGTTATTGGGGACATTTAAGAGACTACTGGACATGCATATGGTCACGGAAATTTGAGGGTGCAGACATGAGGATCAGTGGTCAGCACAACATCATGGGCTGAAGGGCCTGTTCTGTGCTGTACTGTTCTATGTTCTATGATTTCTCTCCATCGGACATTTTCTCTCATTGATCCAAACTCACTCAATTAACTGCTCCACCCCTTGGTGCGCCTCACAATCAATACTTACCCGAATCTTACTCTTGCCATAGCCAACTGTTGCTGGAAAAGCACAGCAGGTCAGGCAGCTGCTGCCATAGCGAGAAGAATGACTGGCCAAACCAGATATCCCAGAATAGAATGGCACTCCTGGCACTGATGCCAATTCATAGAACACCTATCATGTGGAAACAGGCCATTTGGCCCTACAAGTCCACACCAACCCTCCAAAGAGTAACCTACTCACTTCCATTCCCCTACATTCCCCCTAACCTACACGATGGGCAATTTCGCATTATCAATTCACCTAACCTGCACATCTTTGTAATTGTGAGAGGAAATCAGAGCACCCGGAGGAAACCCACCCAGACACAGGGAGAACGTGCAAATGCCACACAGACAGTCACCCGAGGCTGGAATCAAACCCGAGTCCCTGACACTGTGAGACCACAGTGCTAACCACTGAGCCACCATGCCACCAAGTTACAACACTGGCCAAACACCCAGCCAAACATTGGTACTGCAGTTGATCTTCACCGTCAATTTAATGGAGCATTAAACAGCTACAAACCCATGTTGCTGATTACCCGTTTCTGGCATGCTTGACACTTCCTCACACATACAGCTCCTCTCTCTCACCCCAGCCACTGTTCTTAGCCACACCCCATCCTGTCACCTTTCTCCAGCTCACCAGTACTGTGTCCCCAGTGGTCACTGCAGACCAGTATCTTACCTTTGTCCAGTGGTGGACCATCTTATACAGGGAAATATTGGGACAATTCCCGTGATTATCTTTTATTTCTAGCCAACAGGAGCAAATAGAAACAAAACTAACAGAGGTTGCAATTCACCCATGTTATATAAATGAGTTGCATTGTTGTCCAGCAACTATTTTACAGTCAATGATTATGTCTTGCACCCAGCTTTCATTGACTGAAACTAGGTGTCAGTCAATTGCAGATTGGCTTGTAGCACCTCACACAACTGAGCTCTGTCACATAAGAGCTACTTTTCATTGTCCTCAACCTCCTCCTCAGAAAACTGTTCTTGTTCCCCCAGTTCCTCAGCATCAACCACAGGAATTCTTTGCCTGCTCCAACATTGTAGAGAACAGCACACCAGGCACACTCTGTAAGGAGTGTATGGCAGGTCTCCCTTAGCTTGTGCAAACAGCAGAACTGCAATCTCAGTGGCCCTATCGCCCACTCCACCATGGCCCTGGGTCAAAGCATGATGACAGTGTATCTGTGCTCCGTATCTATCAAGAGATTTTACAATAGTGTTATGTGACATGGTGGCAGTTGGTAACCTTAGTCCCCCAGTGACCAGCCTTATCAGACATCTGTACCCTCAAACACAGCAGGACCACAAGAATAATCCAGGATGAGTATTGGCAGCTGCCGACTTAGTGGGCACGCACCTCTGTGACATGGTAACGGTGATAATATGTCACCTACAGATTAATGGAATGAAATGGAATGCCTTCCTGCTGATGACTTCCCCAGCATTGTGAAAGATCCCTCTCTGGACCATGTGTGAGCAGTAAATGATATCCTGCACCTGCGGGAAGCTAATTTTGTTTCTGAATCCTATGCCTGGGTTGCAGCACTGAAGTGGGAAAATGAATTTAACTTATTCAATCTTGCACAGATAGCAGCAGCCACTGTTCTGATGCATTTGTGATTGGATGCCCGACACAGATCAAATCACATTGCCCTGGAACATACAGACCCTGTGTCACCACTGTGACTCATTGATCCAAAGGAAATGGCTTAGAGGCTGAAAGGTTCTGGCTGTCCTATGGCCCTGATGCATCCTAACAGGCTCTGTAACTATGACCTCTTGCTGTGCCGGAGGTTCTTTTCCCTCCGCAACAGCTTTCCTGCTGCTTCTGCACTTGTCTCATCTGCTCTTCCTGTGTGCTGCTATGATCAGCCTACTAAGTGTCTCTGCACCATCACACTTGCTGGCGATGATCTGTGTTGGGAACAATCCAGGTTATTAGCTCCGAGAAGAGTCAGTGCTGGCATACCCTACACATGAGGGCTCCGCACACTCCTTCGTACAGTGAGATATGCAATGCCTGACGAGGAGGGGCATGTATCAGGTTATTATGGCTCTTTGAAATAAGCACTTACTTGGTCAAGAAACATCACTGGCTGAGTGACAAATGCCTAGCAGTGTAGCAGAAATATTCCATGAAACTTTCCCATTCTCAGCCCCACATCAACCATGAAAGCTACCATTATATACAACAATATCACAATACTTACATTGCAGGTGGAGGAGGTTTCAGTTCTGTTCTCCATTGCACCTCTACAACTCATATAGGAACCATGTTGATTGTGGTCAGTAACCACCACTTTTAATTCAATGGCAATAACTTCTACTTTCTTGAGATGCCTAGATGCAATTTGCAAGGACCAATGATATGGTGGACACCACTGTTATCATTAGTTGCACCCCAAATAATTGTACACTGTTTGCATTTCACAATGATTTGAAGTTGCAATCTGCAAATATGTAATTGATGCAATTGCCCCTTTCAACGGTGCTCCTTCAAGCAGAAGTGATTTTTTTCCCATCAAACTGACACTGAAACCATAAACACTGGGCATTGTCTCTGTCATTTTCCAGTTGCATATGACTTCTAAGAATCAAGGAAGTCTGCTCTTGGTGGACATCCTCAGTATAAGGATCATGCCGAACATGCCGTGCTCCCTTAATACCACTACCAATTTAGCTTGTCCCGTTGTACATTGCTCCACCTGCTCAGCTTGCCAGGGCTGCTGTGACCCAGCAGGAGGCAGTGAGTGAGTGAACATTAAGGGAGGAAGCAAGGAACCCTGAGAAGAAAGGACAAATATCCTTGATGTTTCATGGACTGACTTCCAATTCCAAAGTTAAAAATCACACAACACCTAGTTATAGTCCAACAGGTTTATTTGGAAGGGTAGTTTTCAAGGCATTGCTTCCTCATCAGGTGATGAAGAACCACCTGATGAAGGAGCAGCGCTCCAAAAGCTAGTGCTTCCAAATAAACCTGTTGGACTATAACCTAGTGTTGTGTGATTTTTAACTTTGTCCACCCCAGTCCAAAACCAGCTCCTCCAAAGGATTCCAATTCCAAAGAAATATCAAACAACCATATGATGGAGAAGAAAATAGACAATTATAATGATTGACTTAGTAAGGGAAGGTGGGAAGAGACTCAAGTGAAGGGCAAACAGTGGCATTGATTTGTGAGCCCAATGGGCCACATTTATGTACCATATATCCCATGTGAAGTGGTCTTGTAGATTTAAGTTTTGCACATTCATCCCAAGCTTCTAGAGGAAGGAGCAGAATTTCAACAGGTTACCCGAAGATGAAAGTCAATCAAAGTAACCTTAAATAATAAAGTCCCATATTATCAGGGCACTTGTGAACTTCGAATATATACAATTTCTAACCATCTATCAATAGTTACAATATAAGGATCAACAAGTTCTGAAGAAGTAGAAGCCTTTGAACTAGTCAAAAACAGAAATGTTGGAAAGAAAGAAAATACAGGTGCAAAGTAATGCTTATGTCAGTCCTTGTTCCTCCCACTGACCAACAGGATTGCAATAATTTACAATGTGTTTCAACAACAGCTTAAAGAGGTTCAACTGTTTACTTCTTACATAACTGCACACAATTATCTAAAGTCAATAAAAAGCCCTAAGGTGTACTTTGTCACTCAGTGATATCATATTGTCAACAAACAATTAAATATCAAAGAGTTGGCCATTTGTTGTTAGGAAATAAGAAATTTTTTTATGAAAATGAACTAACTTTTACTTTGTCACACTAATGTCCAGAAACACTTGTAGTCTCATCCTTATTGTTGCCACAACATTCATGCTGCTATATTTTTATCATTAATCTGCAACAAAATTCAATGATAATCAAATTCGAAGGAAATACTGAAACACCTCGATGGATATTTGTATGAGGAATGTCTTGCTTGATAAATTTACTGATGCTGTTCAAGATAATAGTTACATAAAAAAATCTATGGATCTGATGGATCTAAATCTCAGCAAATCCTTTAATACCACACCATGTAAGCTCTGGAGGGGGGGAACAACTCATTGAAACAACTGCTGCAACAACAGAAAACACCAACAAATCCAATTCAATGGAATGTTATTTCCAGCAGAGTGCAAAAGGGGTGTCTGACAACACAAGTTCATTTCCTGGAGAGGATTCTGTAGAAGTAGATGTGTTATCATGTTGATAACTGTGGGATCACACTCCTGCAGATGATCTCCATTTCAGCATAATATTTCAAAATAATTGTACTTTAATATTCCTGGTATAGTTTTAGTGGAGCAAAGACTGAAAGAATAATTTTGTAGCACTGGACCTCGTTAGCAGTGTAATGCAGCAACGTGGCTGTATACTTCCTGCCTTAATAAGCATAGGGCAGCACTTTTGTAGACCCATGGCTATATCATCACCTAATTAAATTGTGCATTTTTGTGGTCAGTTCTACTTTGCAAGAGATAAGCTGCACAGAGTAGACTGCCAAAATTATTCTTTATTATTCCTTTTGTTTTAAACAATTTGATTTAAACTACTTATATTTCACACCCAGAGCATCTGAAGGCGCAGCTTGAAGAAAATCGTTAATCATCCAGTGATATTTGTATACTCAGGGTAGGATGGGACTGTGATAAGTAAAACTGTAACAATAAAATTCAAGTGGCCTTTAAAATATAAATGGTTTGAATGAAGTAGAGCAATTACTGAAAATCAAACAAGGCACACAATCCTTTCATCTTCTTTAATATGTTGATATTGGCTTAAAAGGGCAAAGAAAAGGGATACTGAAACTTAATAAATCATATAACTTAAACAAATTATATATTTCCTGTTCAAATCTACTATATCAGCAGGAATCCTTTCGCTGCTTACCTATATCACTAAATTAGTTAATGGCATCATTAATTATATCAGATTCTATGCATCATAAATCATGCCCTTCAAAATTGCTTGACTTCTATTTGAAACACTTTTATGCATCAAATTGTACTGTATATGATATTTGTGCTGATGACTGATCTCTTGTTTTATTAGAAAATTACTGAATATGATACACCTCAATTAAGTACAGTATGTAATGTGTTCCATTGCACAATTAATCCTTTGGGTCCCAGTTAACAAAGCATCGATGTTTTATGTCATACTGCAGTAGGAAGGAATGGCCTAATTTGATTCAACACCAATGTTGAAATATGTTTCATAGTTTTGCAGTACACATGGATAGAATGACAAAATTAAAAGCATTGAAACTATAGCAGAGAAAGTCACAAATGAAAAAGTGAAAGGGATAATATATTCAAAGAAAAATAAAGGATATTAACTTATACATAGAGCTGGTGTCACAAAAGTAAAGTTAGCAAACCAATGTCATGATGTTAACAGTACAAAGACTGGGATTTTATTTTCTAATGGATTAAAGATGAAATCTACCTAGGCATTGAACAAAGTGGCCTATGGTGAAATATTTGAGAGAAAATATCAAGTCAGACCTTTTGCAGCAACAAGACTGACATTAATGTCCTGGACATCAAGACAAGATATTCACTTGTGAGTCATGAGAGGTCTACTAACAGAGAGAATCGCTCATCATCACCCTTATTATTACTTCATCAGACTGAATTAACAAGCTGTCTCCTAACCTACCACCTGCCAGATAGAAACTAAATGCTGAGACTTCCTGACATGAAAGTCAGAGCAAGTACCTGGCAAATCCAGCTCAACGTTTGTTCCTCTGGACCTTTGTTTGAACACTCAGCATCAATGTTTCAAGGCATGCACCATGGGTAGTGACTGCACACAACCATCACCCCCATCTACCGTCCTTGATGTTCGGCATGCAAAAGCTTCCTTGTATCATCATGGCACATCTCTAATCACTTCTGGCATCTGCATTTTAATGTTCAACTTCAAAATACTCCAGCACCTCTCATTTCAGTGCTGCTGCCAGGAGATTTTGCCTGCAACCAGTCTGCATCACCTGCATGCTCAATCTTTTAGCACTCATCTTTTGCCGACCTGAATACTCCCAGCACCCTACATTAACTTACCTTGCCTTACACTTTTGCATTTTAGTTTTTTGCCCTGTTAGTGAGACCTAAAAGGCTCACAGTACCTCTGTCTATCTTTGTAGTTTAGTGCTGACACAAAGCCAGGCAGTTTGTCATGGCTCTTAGCAGTCATCAAACAAGCAGGTGGTCAATCTGAGCATTTATTCTTTGGTCAGCTGCAGAGATATGGCAGTAAAGTGCTCAGTAAGTGGTCCCAACTCCAATCGAGATAACGTACCAAACAAGATGTCAGTGTCTGGATCTGAGCTGGGGGAACTCTAGGAGAGCAGTTTAGCATTATATCTGAAAGAAAAGTACATTCCTTCAGTATGACTACATTAGGGGTTCAGCTTGAAGTTTTGTCCTCAAATATCTGCAGTTGGACTTGAACATCCAACCTTCAGACTCAGTTGAGCATGTGCAGTCAAAGACTGGTATCCTACAGAAATGCAATTCCCAAAATTGCAATCTGGGATTGTTATAATATTCTACAGAGCTGGTAAATTGCCAGAAGTGGTGGAAGCTACTATAATTGCAGCATTTAAAAGGCATCTGGATGGGTACATGAATAGGAAGGGTTTAGAGGGATATGGACCAAATGCTAGCAAAAGGGACTAGATTATGTGAGGATATCTGGTTAGCATGGACAAGTTGAACCGAAATATCTGCTTCCATGCTATACATATCTATGACCCTATGACTCTAAGCAGCATTCTGATTGAATAGAATTGGGAAAACTGATTTTCTTCTCCAGATCCCATTTTTGAAACAAGATTAAACATATTGTAAAGTGTACTAGGAACCTGAACCAAACAATAAGATGTCTCTAGCCCAAACCATGGGAGCGCATTCTCACCATAAGCTTAACCTCTTCAAAGATGATTAAGATGGTACTGTTAAAATTTGGGAGTCTCTTAGTTGTTCTCTCAGCCACTGGATAGCATTAATCTCCATTTGGCAGCCATTGGCAGGCTCTATCAATTCAATCCCTAATCTCTATGCATTCTCTGTTTTATGGAATATTCCTGCTCCTCATCTTTTTCTTATTAATTTTTGGGATGTGGGCATTACTGTCTGGCCGGCATTTATTGCCCGTCCTAGTTGCCCTTGAGAAGATGGCTGTGAGCTGCTCCCTTCAACCGCTGCAGTCCACCTGCATTGGGTTGACCCACAATGACATTAGGGAGGGCATTCTAGAGTTTTGACCCAGCAACAATGAAGAAATGATGATGTATTCCCAAATCAGCATCGTGAGTCACTTAGAGGAGAGCTTTCAGGTGGTGCTGTACCAATGTATCTGCTGCCCTTGTCCTTCTAGATGAAAGTGGTCGGGGGTTTTAAAGGTGCTGCCTAAGGATCTTTGATTAATTTCTGCAGTGCATCTTGTAGATAGTACACACTACTGCTACTGAACATCAGTGGTGGAGGGAGTGGATGGTTGTGGATTTGGTACCAACCAAGTGGGCTGCTTTGTCTTGGATGGTGTCAAGTTCTTGAGTGTTGTTCAAGCTGCACTCATCCAGGCAAGTGGGAAGTAATTCATCATACTCCTGACTTGTGCCTTGGAGATATTGAGCAGGCACTGGGGAGTTACTTGCTGCAGTATTCCTAGCCTCTGACATACTCTGCAGCCATTGTGTTTATGTGGTGAGTTCAGTTGAGTTTCAGGTCACTGGTAACCCCTAGGTTGTTGATAATGAGGGGTTTAGTGATGGTAACTCCATTGTATGTCAAGACGTGGTAATTAGATTGCTTCCTTTTGGTGATAGTCATAGCTTAGCATTTGTGTGGTGTGAATGTTACTTGCTACTTGTTAACTCAAGCCTGGATATTGTCCAGATTTGGTTGCATTTGTTATATATTTCCTCCTGGGAGAGATTGCATTATGACCAAAAAAAACTAAAATGTTTCACTCATTCTTGAAGCACCTAGCTAAATCAGGATGGACAAAGTTTTAAAGTTGGAACATTCATCAGTCTATATCCAAGACCAAACATATCAAGTGGATAAGAGAGGTCTGAGCCGGGAAACACATGTTAGCAAAAACCAGTACAAATCATAACAAAAAGGCATATGCCATATCAAATAATCATCGCCAAGATCGATTCCAAATGGTCTGTGGCAGAAACTACACTATAATACTGATCTTGAATTTTGTCTTCATCAAAAAAATGAAATAATCACCAATGAGAATGATTTATTATCTTCCACAGTCTAGCCACTGAATAATTTCAAAAGAAAGTGATAGCCTAGTGGTATTAACATTGAACAGTTAATTCAGAGGCCCAAGTCACGTTCTGGAGACCAGGGTTGAATTCTGCCATGGCAGATGGTGGAATTTTAATTCAATAAAAATCCAGCCTTAAGATTCTAATGATGACCATGAATCCATTGTTGATTGTTAGAAAAATCCATCTGGTTCACAAATATCCTTTAGGGAAGGAAACTGAGTCTGAACCGCCCTCTGGGCAATTAGGGATGGGCAATGAATGCTGGGATGGGCAATAAATGCTTGCCTAGACAGTGATGCCCTCCTCACGTGAATGAATATCATGTAACTAATTTTGCACAAAGCAATATTAGATTGCTTGCTTTGTTATACACTCTTCACGGAAACTGTATAATGTCTAAGCGCCAAGTAACAATAGTGTAAATACAACATTAGACTTTTCCCAAATATTCTCATAAAAGATTTGATTTCATTCCCTTCACATGGGGATTCTTGATTTAATTTTCCTTCTAAGTAGATTATTTGATCCAAGCAGTGAACTTTACTCATGACTAACATGGACATTGCTGTGTGCCCATGAAGAATTCTCAACCAATCCTTTAAATATACTGCAATCCTTTAAATATACTGCATTATTTTCTTTTTCTCTTTCCCCTTCTCCTCTGAAAGTGTTGACTGTTAGTTGGGGTTGAGTCAACTAGCACTGGTCACGATTTAATGCTACGACCAATGGTCTATTTTTCACATGTGAGTCTCACCAATGAATTTTAGAAGGCTACCTAATTACATGGGAGATGACAACTGATGTTGACATTCAAAACTGAGGAAACTTTTCTGTGGGTGAAATCTTAACCATAGGAAGTGCAACTGAATTAAATGGGGGTGCAAGGGAATTCTAGATCACAGGAGCTTGGATTTGATTGATTGACTGATTGATTAATCGTGTACCAAAGTACAGTGAAAAGCTTTGTTTACAAGAAGTAAAGACTGATCATAGAAAGCAAGGATGTACTGATCAAAAAGACTTAGTCAGAGGCATACAGGTTACATTGCATAGGGTGTACACTAGGCAAGATTAACATTAACAAGCTCAGCATTATTTGAGGCTAGAAGGTCCATTCATCAGTCTAATAACAGTTGGGAAGAAGTTGTTCCTGAACCTGCTGGTGTGTGTGTGTGTGTGTGTGTGTGTGTTCAGGTTTCTGTATCTTCTGCCTGATGGAAGGGGTTGTAAGAGTTCATTACTGTCGTGTGAAGGGTCTTTGATTATGTTGATTTGTCTCATGTCCTTCTTTTATGATATTTAATACATGGTATCCCAGAAAATAAGTGCATTGCATAAACATATACCACAGAAAAAAATGGATGAGTTGGAAGACTAGATGATTCTTAATGGTTGTTATTTAGACTCGAATGTAACCAATCTTAACTGGATGAGTCACATAAGTATTGTGACTACACAAACAGGTTTGAGACTGTATTCTGTGGTAAATAATGCACCTCTTGACTTCTTAAAATCTTTCTACTAACAACACAGCACAAGTTTGGAGTCAGAATGGAATATTCTCAGCTTGTCTGGATGAATGCAGCTCCAACAACACTCAAGATGCTTAACACCATCCAGGACAAGATAGTCCACTTCATTGGTGTTCCACTAATTCCATTAATCATCCACCAGCACAGTCTGCACCACCTGCAAGAGGCACTCCAGCAATCGACCGCATTTTTCAGACCTGTGACGTCAATCTCATAGACTGATAGACTCATAGAGTCATACAGCATGGAAGCAGACTCTTCGGTCCATGCCGAACATAATCCTAACCTAAACTAGTCCCATCTGCCTGTGCTTAACCCATATCATTCAAAACATTTCTTATTTATGTACTTATTGGTAGGGTAGATGAGCAGAGAGATCTCGGTGTCCATGTACACAGATCCTTGGAAGTTGCCACCCAGGTTGACAGGGTTGTTAAGAAGGCATACAGTGTTTTAGCTTTTATTAATAGAGGGATCGATGAGGTTATACTGCAGCTGTACAAAACTCTGGTGTGGCCACACTTGGAGTATTGTGTACAGTTCTGGTCACCGCATTATAAGAAGGATGTAGAAGCTTTGGAAAGGGTGCAGGGGAGATTTACTCGGATGTTGCCTGGTAAGGAGGGAAGGTCTTACGAGGAAAGGCTGAGGGACTTGAGGCTGTTTTCGTTAGAGAGAAGAAGGTACAGAGGTGACTTCATAGAGGCATATAAGATCATCAGAGGGTTAGATAGGGTGGACAGGGAGAGCCTTTTTCCATGTATGGTGACAGCGAGCACGAGGGGGCATAGCTTTAAATTGAGAGGTGATAGATATAGGACAGATGTCACAGGTAATTTCTTTACTCAGAGAGTAGTAAGGGTATGGAATGCTTTGCCTGCAATGGTAGTAGACTCGCCAACTTTAAGTACATTTCAGTTGTCATTGGACAAGCATATGGACGTACATGGAATAGTGTAGGTTAGATGGGCTTCAGATTGGTATGACAGGTCGGCGCAACATCGAGGGCCGAAGGGCCTGTACTGCACTGTAATGTTCTATGTTCTATATCTAAACATTGTAACAGCACCTGCACCACCAGTTCCTCTGGAAGTTCATCTGACACACAAATCATTTCCTGTGTTAAAAAAAATTGCCTTTTGTGTCTTTTTAAAATCTTTCTTTCTCCTCTCACCTTAAAACTATGCCCCGTAGTCTTGAAATTCCCTACCTTAGGGAAAAGACACCTGCCATTCACTTTATCTGTACCCCTCATGATTTTATAAATCTCCATAAGGTCACCTCTCAACCTCCTACATTCCAGAGTAAAACTCCCAGCCTCTCCTTATAACTCAAACATTCCATATCAGGAAACATCCTGGTAAGTCTCTTCTGAATCTTCTCCAGCTGAATAATATCCTCCCTTTAACAGGGTGACCAGAACTGAACACAATACACAAGGAACAATGGAGGCAGAGACATAGGAAAACTCCAAGCTTTCCATAAGATCTTTTCTAAGCCAGACATCTTCTGACTGGGAAATACGTTTCTATTTTTTTCAATATCACTGGATTACATCCTAGAACTTCTTTGCTAACAGCAGGATGGGTGTATCAATGACAGCAGGGCAATTGGACCGTAAGATGTTAAAATATAGGAGCAGAGTTAGACCATTTGGCCAGTCGAGTCTGCTCTGTCATTCAGTCAAAGATTATATGTTTCTTAACCCCATTCTTCTGCTTTTTATCCATAACTCTTTGATCCCCTTAGTAAACAAGAACTTCTGTTTAAAATATACTCAATGAATTGGCCTCCAAAGCAGCAAAGAGTTCCACAGATTAACCACCCACTAGCTGAAGAAGTTCCTCCTCAGCTCAGTTCAAAATGGTTGTCCTTTCACTCTAAGGCTATTCCCTCAGGTCTTAATCTCCATATCCACTCTATTCAGGCCTCTCAGTATTCTGTAAGTTTCAATCAGATCCCCGCTTATCCTTCTGAACTCCATAAAATAAAGACACAGAGTCCTCAACCTCTCCTCATATGACAAGCCTTTCATCCCTAGGATCATTCTTGGGAGCCTCCTATGCTAGCACATCCATCCTTAGATAAGGGGCCTAAATCTGCTTACAATATTCCAAATGTGGTCTGAACAGAGCTTTGTGAAGCATATTTCTCTGCTATTTTATTCTAGCCCTCTTGAAACGAATGATAATATTGCATTTGTCTTCCTGTCAACTGAACTTACAGGTTAACCTTAACAGAATTCTAAACTAAGACTCCTAAGTCCATTTGTGCTTCAGATTTCCACAGCCTTTTCCCATTTAGAAAATAGTCCACATTTCTATTCTTCCTATCAAAGTGAATAACCTCACACTTTCCCATATTGTGTTGCATCTGCAATTCTTTGTTCACTCTCCTCCTAGACCTTCTGCTGCCTCCCTATTTCCTCAGCACTTCCTGAAAGGACACCTATCTTTGGAGATGGGAAGTAAGTGCTGGTCAATGCCAACAAAGCCCATATCCCATGGTTTTCTTTAGATTTACAGAGAACAACAGAAAACTGTTTATTAGCCAACAAAACTGAGCCTTATTTCAAACAATAGTCCAGAGAAAGGGACATTTAATTCAATGTATGGAAAGAAGATTGAATTAAGGTCATCTCAAAGCAGACTTGGTGCTATATACAGTCATACAGTCATAGAGGTCTGCAATATGGAAATAGGCTTTTCAGCCCGTTGCACCTGTGCCAGTCAATAACAATGGCCTATCTATTCTTTTCTGATTTTACATCATTTGTTCCATAGTCATTTCCACCATTTATTGCCATCTTCATTGTCAAGGACAGATCACAGTAAACAAATTATATTATTTGGAAATTATTTTTGTTGGTATTCACCAGATAACATGGGAAGTAGGAAATCAATGAGCAATGATTATTTTAACACAGATATTCAGGGATTGAAATCTGTCTGCATATAAGACTTAACAATTCAAGGGAACTTCCATTAGTTCTGGAAAGTGTTTTTGTCTATATAGTGGCGCATTGGATTCATTTGATCAATAACAATATTAAGCAATATTATAGGAGCAGATAGGAAAACACAGGGTCTATACAAAATACTATTACATGCATACTAAGGCTGTGTTTCATAGAAACACCACCAAGGAGCGCAAAGGTGCCAAAAATCTACTTAGACTATAGAGCCAATCCTCAAGTCTTTAGTGATCTAAGAGGAAAATCTTTGGTGCTGTCAGCACTACCCCAAGTCCAAATTTGGCCCAGAGCTGTTATTTCTTCCTCACACACATTGAGGAGAAACCTTACTGCACTGGGACCACTTTCGTGGCCCTTGACCCATCCTGACCTTTGTCATATCTTCTGGACTCTGTCTCCACTCTGTCCATCCATTCCTAGCCTGTGGCTCCATTCCTCTATTCATGCAGAACTTTAGCCTCAGTTGGATCACCTACATATGTCAACTCAAAGTTGAACGTAGTGATTTTGACACCGTATGCACACATTCAGGCTCACTTAGGGATATTTAGCACCAGTGAATGACATTGCCATGCTCATTTTTGCACATCACAGATGGCCATTTGATGGCCAAATTTGCATTCACGCCATTACTCTGTAATTCCAAATAGTTTGAGCATCATCATAATCTACTTTGCTTTTTTGATATATACATATTTGGCTTCTAACATACAAGAGGCTGAACTGTTTTTGATTGTTTCCTCTGGCATTTTGGATATGAGAAAACCATAGACATATTTTTATAGAAAGTTAAAGGAAAACTTTTATTCATTTATAAAAGTGCTAGAATAGGCAAAGTATTACAGTTTCAAATTCTATTTTTTTTAATAATGTGTCAGTTTTTGATTGGTGTATTTACTGACCTTCTGGTTTTGAGTAAAGCTTTTTATTATTAGCTATGGTGATTTTTGAAGTCCATAAAACTGTTGCTTCATCACTGCTGAAGGAAATACAATGAGTTGATACACGACAGATGGTTTTTTTGATTTGATAGTTAGTATGACCAAAATAAGCACAACATCGATTGGTCCAACAAAAACATTTAAAACATGTTCTTAAAATAAAATCCTGTTCTGTCTGCTGCCAATCCTCTTTCTTTATGTTTTATGTTTTTGTCAGTATTTTCCAGTTTGTTTTTCTCATTCAAGATGTTCTACTCTTCCCTGTTGGTGTGAATTTGCATTTCTCCCAACAATGGGATTACTTCCACCTCTTCCTTTTTCCTCAAAGTCCCACTGGCCAGTTTTATCCCTTACCTTGATGTGCTCTATCTTCTCTCTGACTTTGCTGCTTTTCTTCCAGTACTTCCATACCTTTTTTTTATTATAGGATCCCTACAGTGTGGAAACAGGCCATTTGGCCCAACAAGTCCACGCTGACTCTCCAAAGAGCAACCCACCCAAACCCATTCCCATTTACCTACTACTCTACATTTTACCCTGACTAATGCACCTAACCTACTCTATGGGCAATTTAGCATGGCCAATTCACCTAACCTGCAAATTTTTGGATTGTGGGAGGAAGCTGAAGTACCCCAGGAAAACCACACAGACATGGGAAGAATGTGCAAACTCCACACAGACAGTTGCCCGGGGCTGGAATCGAACTCAGGTCCCTGGTACTGTGAGGCAGCAGTGCTAACTACTGGCCCATTAAGCACTGACAATGTCTCTCTTTTTTTCACACTGGAATGGAAGGAAAGAAATGGAATAAATTGCATTCTGCTTGACGTCACAGAACATCCTCCAGTGGTTCACAACTAAATATTTGCAAGTATAGTCACTGTTATGTGTGCTGAAGTAAATTGGACAGAAATACATACCATCTAGAAATGGCAAGTTTAAGTAATTGGGCAAAATGTTGACAAAGGGAGTATAATTTGGGAAAATATGAAGTTGTCCATTTTTAGAAGGAAGAATAAAAGAACAGAGTATGGTTTAAGTGAAGAAAAACTGCAGAAAGTTGCAACACAAAGGGATTTGAGAATACTTGTGCATGAAACACAGAAAGCTACCACCAGATAATCAGGAAGGCAAATGGAATGTTGGCCCTATTTCAAGGGGCTGGAGAATAAGAATAGGGCTGTCTCAGTGCAACTGTACAAAGTGCTCATAAGACCACATCTGGAGTACTGTGAGCAGTTTTAGTCCTCGTATTTCAGGAAAGATATCATTTTATCAAAGGCAGTTCAGAAAAGGTTCACTGAGATGATCCCCAGTATGGAGGGATTGTCTTATGAGCAAACATTAAACAGGTTGGGACTCGACTCACTGGAGTTTAGAAGAATGAGAGATAATCTCACTGAAATATATAGGTTTCTTCAGGGGCTTGACAAAATAAATGCTGAGAGGATGTTTCCCCTCATGAGAGAGTTTGGGACCAGAGGGCGTAGTTTCAGAATAAAGGGGTGGCAATTTAGGACTGCGATGCAGAAAATACCTTCTTTCAAAGAGTTCTGAGTCTTTAGAACTCCTCACCACAGAGAGCTGTGGGGACAGACTCTTTAGGTATACTTAAGATGGAGATAGATTCTTGATAAGCAGGGGAACCAAGGGCAGGAAAATTAATGTGAGGAGTGTCAGATCAGCCACGATCCAATTGAATAGCAGAACAGGCTCAAAGGGCTAGCTTATCCCTCCTCTAGATTATCTCTCCACGCTTCAGGCTCTCTTCTCTGCCTTTATTCCTGATGAAGGGCTTTTGCCCAAAACGTCAATTTTACTGCTCCTTGGATGCTGCCTGAACTGCTGTGCTCTTCCAGCACCACTAATCCAGAATCTGGTTTCCAGCATCTGCAGTCATTGTTTTTACCTCAAAGGACTAAAAGGCCTAGTCTTGTTCCTATTTCTTATGGCCTTATCAACCCAAAACATTATTATTTCCCATCAACAGATACTTCATGCCCTGCTGAAAATCTTCAGCACTTTCTATTTTTGTTGTTTCTTTTAGTATTTCCTTTCAAAGATGATTCTTCTGATATTCAAATGATGAAAGGCATATTCCGTTAATGCATTTTATCTTGCACATCAGGGCAATTCACAAGAATACAAATAAAGAATTAAAAAACCCAATTTTTATACTGCATGAGAGGAGAGTGCTGATTGCTTAACAAATGGAGTTTGATTGATAGAGACATTGTCGTGGAGAATGCAGTAGTTAATGATGATTGACTGTTAACTGCTAGGTTTAATTTAGATTTCAAAACATGCATATTCGCTCTGATCAGGTCATGACCTGAAAACGAACCAGTGAATGGCTGTCACCTAGCTTATGGATTTCTGCAAAGACAAGACCCTGAGTATTAATATATGTAGCTCCCAACAAATGTTGACCAATTGCTGAATCATGTCCATTGTTTGACATTTTGTTGCCAGTTTTGCAAGCATGGGCTGGTTGGGTGCACACAGTATTCCAAAAGTGGTCTAACCAATGTCCTGCAAAGTCACAACATGACCTCCCAACTCCTATACTCAATAATGGTAAGCATATCAAATGCCTTCTTCACTACTCTGTCTACCTGTTTTTCCACTTCCAAGAAACTATGAACTTACATTCCAAGGTCTCTTTGTTCAGTAAACTCCCCAGGACCTTACCATTAAGTGCATAAGTCATTCCCTGATATGCCTTTCCAAAATGCAGCACCTCACATTTATCTAAATTAAACTCCATCTGCCACTCCTCAGCCCTTTAGCCCATCTGATCAAGATCCTGTTGTACTCTGAGGTAACCTTCTTTGCTACCCATGACACCTCTAATTTTGGTGTTATCTGCAAATGTATTAATCATCCAAATCATTTATATAAATGATGAAAAGCAGTGGACACAGCACCGATCCTTTTGCCACACTTCTGATCACAGGTCTCCAGTCTAAAAAGCAACCGTGCACCACCACCTCCCTCTGTCTTCAACCTTCAAGCCACTTCTGTGTTCAAATGGCTAGATCTCCCCGTGATTTAACCTTGCTAACCAGTCTATCATGAGAAATCTTGACAAGCACCTTATTGAAGTCCACATCAGGTCCACCATCCTGCCCTCAAAAGTCCTCTTTGTTACTTCTTCAAAAAACTCAATTAAGTTAGTGAGACATGATTTCCCATGCACAAAGCCATGTTGACTATCCATAATCAATCCTTGCCTTTCCAAATGTATCCTGTTCCTCAGGATTCCCTTCAACAACTTGCCCACCACTAATATCAGGCTCACTGGTCTATAGTTCCCTGGCCTTTGCTTATCACCTTTCTTAAATAGTGACACCATGTTAGTCAACCTCCAGTCTTGTGGCACCTCATCTGTCGCTGATCTAGAAGGAATGCTATTCTTTCCCTAGTTATCCTTTTGTCCTTAATGTATTTGTAGAATCCCTTTGGATTCGCCTTAACTATATTTGCCAAAGCTATATCATGTCCCTTTTGCCCTCCTGATTTCCCTCTTAAGTATACTCCTAGGGAGTATACTCTTATACTCTTCTAGGGATTCACTTGATCTCTACCATCTATACCTGGCAGATACTTCCTTTGTATTCTTGATTAAAATCTCAATTTCTCTAGTCATCCAGCATTCCCGACACCGACCAGCCTTGCCCTTAACCTTGACAGGAACATGCTCTCTCTGGACTCTCGTTATCTCATTTTTGAAGGCTTCCCATTTTCCAGCTGCCCCTTTACCTGCAAACATCCAACCCCTATCAACTTTTGAAAGTTCTTGCCAAATACCTTCAAAAGTGGCCTTCCTCCAATTTAGAACTTTTAGATCTGGTCCATCCTTTTCCATCACTAGTTTAAAGCTAATAGAATTATGGTAATTGGCCTCAAAGTACTCCCCCAGAGTCAGTCACCTTTCTGGCTTGATAATAACACTCTTTGATGGAGAATACAACTCATGTGGCAATTCCATAGTGGAAGTGTGAAACAACTGCTTCATCTGTTAAACAAACATTTGAGATACCTTACTCTTCCAGTGTAATATGAGATAGATTGGGTACTTTTCAGGACCAGGAGTGGCTGCCTTAGGGCAGTTTGTGAGTTTGTGAAATATACAGTGAGAAATTATTTGATCAAAGTATCCATGTTTATGTATTTCACTGTTTCAATTTTGCGCAAATCACGAAAAGACTGAGCATACATTTTCAGCGGTAACAGGGAAGGCAAATGGAATGTTGGCCTTTATTTCAAAGGGAATGGAGAATAAAGATAAGTCTGGCCAAAACTAAACAAGGCACTCCTAAATCACACCAAGCATATTGTGAACAGTTTTGGTTTCCTTATCAAGGAAAGACATATTGATATTGAAGGAAGTCCACAAAAGGTTCACTATGTTGATCCCAGGAGAGATTTTCTTATGAGAAGAGTTTGAGTAATTTGGGCCTGTACACATTGGAAGTTAGATGAATATGGGGTGACCTTAGTGAAACATATGATATTCTTTGGGTCCTTGACAGGATACACGCGGAGAAGTTGTTTCCCATTGTGGGACAATGTGAATCAGAGGGCATATTCTCAGAGTAAGAAGTTACCAATATGCAACAGAAATGAAGAGGAACATTTTCTCTTAGAGGGTAGTGAATCCGGAATTCTTTACTACAGACAGCTGATGAGGCCAGGTTGTTAACTATATTCTGGGTTGAGAAAGACAGATTTTTAAACAATACGAAAATCAAGGGTTGTGAGGAAGAGACCAGGAAAGTGGAGTTGAGGATTATCAGATTGGCCATGATCTCATTGAGTGGTGAAGCGCACTTAATGAGCTGAACGGCAAGCTCCTACGCCTTATGAAAGAAATTGTGACTACAATCAATGAGCCAGATACTTGGCTCACTGCAGACATTGGTATCAAGTTATTCTTGCCAAGTCTACTCTACAGTTGGAGCAATGGTTGTTTGCTCTTCAAGTTGTCAGATTACGACAGTCCTTAGTGACATCTGCAATGAAGCCATCTGGAATGCAAATCCCAAGCACATTTTGAGTACCTCTCAAGAATTATCCAGAAACAGTTAAGACCAGTCTGAACATGCCTAAAAACACAGTTGGTGTAACATCTGGGAAGAATTCAGGGAAGTGTGATATCTCATATTGCATTGGCATAAATGTTTTGCTTTCAGTTTTTAATGGCCTACATTATAAGAAAGAATCAGAAGAATGTGAGGAGCTAGATATTATTTCTGAATTCACAGCCCATGCTAATGAACAAAAATAGTCCTGTACCAATGTTTCAATATATTGTTGAAATAATGGTGCTGTTTTCAAAATTTCGAACCAGAAAGATGAAATAAAAAGAAATGTTGAACATGGTGGCTAAGCTTTTCGACTTAAATCATTAGCAACATTTCCTCAGTTTTTAAAAATAAGATCTAAGTTTAACTCTCATTGGCTTTAAACATGTGAAACGTCTAAGCATATCTTTACTATGTGTGATTTTCAATGTTTGAAGTTGCTTGATCACTGCGCATATAGTTAAAAATTTAACTGTGCTATCACAAAGCCAAAAACGGTCCTTCACATTAGTGTAGTGGGAGAGAAAAACATAAATGAAAAGTTTCTGAGGTCACACAGGTGGCACGAGTGACACTTTATTGGCAATGGACTCTCACACCCATAAACGTATTGCCTTTTTCCATCTTCATCTGTCTGGCCGACTGTCATAGTATTTGCAGCTACAAGAATGAATCAACAGAGGCTACCAATCTTTAATGACACACCATGCTGGAACCATGTCCAAAGGAGTGCTACTCTCTCCCTGACGATTCGCGTAGCTCAACTTGACAGCCTCATACGATGAAAAGCCAAGAAACAACTGTTAATAGAGTCATACAGATGTACAGCACAGAAACAGACCCTTTCGTCTAACTCATCCATGTCGATCAGATATCACAACCCAATCTAGTCCCACCTGCCAGCACCCGGTTCATATTCCTCCAAACACTTCCAATCCATATACTCATCCAGATACCTTTTAAATGTTGCAATTGTACCAGCCTCCACCACTTTTTTTTGGCAGCTCATTCCACACACGTACCACCCTCTGAGTGAAAAGGTTGCCCCTTCGGTCCCTTTTATATCTTCCCCCTCTCACCCTAAACCTATGCCCTCTACTTCTGGACTCTCCCACCCCAGGGAAGAAACTTTGTCTATTTATCCTATCCATACCCCTCATGATTTTATAAACCTCTATAAGGTCACCTCTCAGCCTCCGATGCTCCAGGGAAAACAGCCCCAGCCTATTCAAGCTCTCCCTTTAACTCAAATCCTCCAACCCTGGTAACATCTTTGTAAATCTTTTCTGAACCCTTTCAAGTTTCACAACATCTTTCTGATAGGAAGGAGACCAGAATTGCATGCAATATTCCAACAGGGGCCTAACCAATGTCCTGTACTGCCACAACATGACCTACCAACTCCTGTACTCAATAGTCTGACCAATAAAGGAAAGCATACCAAACGCCTTCTTCACTATCCTATCTACCTGCAACTCCACTTTCAAGGAGCTATGAACCTACACTCCAAGCTCTCTTTATTCAGCAACACTCCCGAGAACCTTACCTGGACCAGATGGGCCAATGGGCTGAGAAGTGGCAGATGGAGTTTAATTCAGATAAATGCGAGGTGCTGCATTTTGGGAAAGCAAATCTTAGCAGGACTTATACACTTAATGGTAAGGTCCTAGGGAGTGTTGCTGACCAAAGAGACCTTGGAGTGCAGGTTCATAGCTCCTTGAAAGTGGAGTCGCAGGTAGATAGGATAGTGAAGAAGGCATTTGCTATGCTTTCCTTTATTGGTCAGACTA
>NC_057733.1:40006440-40037253 GCF_004010195.1 Chiloscyllium plagiosum | reverse complement strand
GCTGATGGGTGACCTTATAGAGGTTTACAAAATTATGAGGGGCATCGATAGGATAAATAGACAAAGTCTTTTCTCTGGAGTCGGGGAGTCCAGAACTAGAGGGTATAGGTTTAGGATGAGAGGGGAAAGATATAAAAGAGACCTAAGGGGCAGCTTTTTCATGCAGAGGGTGGTACGTGTATGGAGTGAGCTGCCAGAGGATGTGGTGGAGGCTGGTACAATTGCAACATTTAAGAGGCATTTGGATGAGTATATGAATAAGAAGGCTTTGGAGGGATATGGGCCGGGTGCTGGCAGTGGGACTAGATTGGGTTGGGATATCTGGTCGGCATGGACAGGTTGGACTGAAGGATCTATTTCCATGCTGTACATCTCTATGACTCTATGACTTTATGAGTAAGTCCTGCTAAGATTTGCTTTCCCAAAGTGCATCACCTCACATTTATCTAAATTAAACTGCATCTGCCACTTCTCAGCCCATAGGCCCATCAAGACCCCGTTGTAATCTGAGGTAATGTTCTTCGCAGTCCAGTACACCTCCAATTTTGGTGTCATCTGCAAACTTACTAACTATACCACTTCTGCTCACATCCAAATCATTTATATAAATGACAAAAAGTAGTGGACACATCACCGATCCTTGTGGCACTCCACTGGTCACAGGCTTCCTGTCTGAAAAACAATCTTGAATGTTTGCTTTTCCTGTTGTTGAGTAAAAGTTAAGAAAGAAAGCGAACAAAAAGGCTGCTAGGGATAAACAGGGGTTGATTACCTTTGGAGTAACAGTAACTTTACAGCCAATGAATCTTGTCTTTATCCAACTCACATCAATTGGAAGCAGGCATCCATTACATCCCATCAGGCTTGTTGCACCTAATGTTGACCTGCTCTATCATGATGAAAGTGATGCAGCTCCTACTCAATGTCCTTATCTTCCTCCTTGGAAGATTGCTGAGGCCCACCTGCATCCAACACATCCCCTCATTGTATCCCTCTCCAGTTGTGCAGAGCACAGCATCGAAAAATTATGCAGTAAGCTGTTTCTGTAGCAAAACTGCCCCTCCCAATCACCACCACCACCTTACCCCACTCCACTCCCCATCCCACCCAACCCCAAATTGCATAGAAGTTTAGGCAAAGCTGTTACATTGATAGCTGCAGGATAGGTTGGACAGTCATTCCTTCTCCAAGCTGCAGTTCCTGATCCAGTAGATAAAATAGTCCTGTGGCAGGGTCCAGGAACATCATCTGTCTGTGGCAGTAATGTAGCTTTCTGAGCTGAATGAAATTGCATCAGAGGCAATAGACAAGGATGTCCTATTACTCCTTCACATCCTGAGGCTATCTTCAGCTGGAACTTGTTCATGTGGAAGCAGCCGTGTGAGGTTATCGATGCTGTGTTTATTCCTCTTTAGTTTCTTTGTTGTATTGCAGCCACAGTGACAATAGTAGATTCATTGTGACCATCCAAGTCACCTGAGCTGGGAATGTCAGAAATAAACAGGTCCTTCATAATATGTGCAGTCACTTTATTCTCATCACTGACAAATATCAGTTCAGCATAATCCTCAATACAATGGGGTGTGGAGGACTCTGGCAAGGATACCATGGAATGACTTTATATGGGCGCTTGACATTGAAGACTTTATTTTGATTTATGCAACACAAGCTGCATACAAATACAATAGTATGTAATCGCGAAAACTGAAATCCTGTCCCTGATATTACCAAGAAAAGCAGCACTGAATATAAGAACATGTCATCAAATAGCTAAAAAATGAAGTCGCCATAGCTTTCCCAGACCAAAGGGCTGTTTTCTCAGAGAGAGACAAATGGCTTAACCTGAGGGTCACCATGCCTCAGGCTAGGGGAAAGGTTAAGAAGGAAAGTCCTTCATGATAACCTCAGCTGATGCAAGGATAGAACCCACAGTGTTAGTATTACTCTGCATTGCAATCCAGCTGTCCAGACAGCTAAGCTAACCAGTCCCCATTGTCAAATGCTAACTGAGGAAATCAACTCTATGCCTTTGTGCAACATGTCAGATCTTGGTCTGTCTGGGTAAATTATAGCCTGCATGTGACACTTTTAAGATTGTCTGCCCTTTACTGACAGCACTGAGGTATCTCAATAGACAGCAGCACTGGAACTGGAGGTTAATGGGTGGCAAGGAATTGTTGTGTGGAGTAGCCCTGTTCACTGAGAGCAAAGAGGCCACTACTGTGACGGGGAAGTCAATTGTGGGATTTGGCGGCAGTATGCTGGGATACAGAGGGAACAATAATTGTAAAGGGAGCAATTAAACATGTATTGCGGGAAGGGAAGAAGATAGTGCCATGTTCCCTTCCATTGTTGTTTGAATCTGATGATTTAGATTAAAAGAATTAAATGTACAAATTTGTAGACAACACAAAGCCAGATGGGAGGGTGAGCTGTGAGGAGGATGCAGAGATACTTCAGTGCGATTTGGATAAGTTGTGTAAGTATAGATGAATGCAAGGCAAATGAAATATAACGTGGATAAATGTGATGTTATCCACTTTGGAAGCAAAACAGGAAAGTGAATTTGGATATATTGAGAGGGCGGGAGATGCAATGAAACCTGGGTGTTCCTGTACACCAATTGCTGAATGTGAGCGTGCAGATATAGCAGGTGGAGAAGAAGGCAAACGATCTATTGACTATCACACAGGAGGTTTTGATAGCTGGAGCAGGGATGCCCTGCTGTAACTGTATAGGCCTTGGTGACACAACTTTGATGTAGAAGAATGGGGGCAGGAAATCTCAGAGAAACCAATAACATGTGAGAAGGGCTTGGTAAGGTAAATATGGGCAGGATGTTTCCAATGACCAGAGAGTCTGGAACTAGGTGTCACAGTCTAACAATACCAGATACACCATTAGGACTTAGATGAGGGGAAATTTCTTCACCCAGAGTGAAGCCTGTGGAATTCTGTATAACAGAAAGCAGTTAAGACCAAAACATTGATTATTTTTCAAGAAAGAATTAGATATAGTTCTTCGGACTAAAGTGATCAAAGGGTATGGGGTGAAAGTGAGAACAGGATATTGCATCGGATAATTAGCCTACACCATATTGAATAGTGTAGCTGGCTCAAAGGGCTGAATGGCCTACTCCTGTACCTATTGTCTATTTCTATGAATCACAAGTACATAATGGGAATGAAAAATGGCATCCACTGCAACTAGATTGGGCAGAGCCTGTGCTTTTTATTGTCAGCCTACTCAGGAACAATGCAAAGCCTTTCAAAGGACAATGTGTTAATCAGGCATTTACATGGTACTTGGTGATAACATCTGTAATCATAGGGCTCTGTATGTGCAACACATACAGTGTCCAACTAGGTGGAATTCAAATCCTGCTCTCAATGACCATGTCATTGATCATTTCAAATGGATCATCATCCCTGTAAAGGGTGGTAAGTAAAGGGCTGGTGTGGTCACAGTGAGGTAGCATGGCAGGGTGACGGATTTTGTGTGGCACGAGGTTGGGGATAGAGTGACATATGGTTGAAGGGATTAGGGTGCCAAAGAAGTGGGGTTGTTGGTTCTAGCATGGGTGGTTGGTCATAGAGCTGGGACAAGGTTGGGGGGGTTGGTAGGGACTATGTCGGGAGTGGGAATGGGGTGAGGGGAGATGGTGGCTTGTTAGCCAAGTCAATTGATGTTGAGTGAGCCTGGAGGGATATCAGCAGGGTTTAGGGTAATATAATGTTGATTCAGTGCTCAGTTTAATTGTCATAGGCACCCAGGTCATAGAGCAGGTTTTAACCCTCTCACCTTTCCTGGGTAACAATTAAGCTAAAGCAAGTCATAACCCTCCAAATTTCTTGACTCTAATTCAGTGCACTCAGGACCTTTCAAAGGATTTCACATGCCAGATAATTGCCCCAAAGATATTTCAATTTTCTGGGCGATTCACAAGGAGTAGGCTGTATCAGAATTTCCATATGGTTCCAACACACAACTCCAGTCAATACTGTTGCAACGTCTATCTGATCATCAGAAGTTGCACAGCAGTATAAGGGACATGCTGAAATACAGTACATGATCTGTGCAAGCAGGCATTCTGAAGAATGTACCTGTACAATGTATACATGAAGAACTAACCTTGAATAAAGAATTCAAGTTATTGCTTACAGATTCCATTTTGGTGGCTATTTCAGAGGTCAAGTGAACACAACATTTTGAGAATCACCAAGGTGACCTAATATGGTCAACATCAGCATGTTCTTCTTTATCCTGAGAATAGAATATTGCTGACTCATGTGGTGGACACTGCTTTGCTGAACACCTTCAAAAACAAGCTGAACAAGTTTCTGATTGGAGCAGAGTTCACCCTTCACGTTATTCTGGATCCTGACAGACTTCCGGACCAAGTCTCAATCTCTTAAGGGGCTCAAAGAAAATCTTTCCAGCTTTCACCCTCCAAAGTGTTTTCATTGTGTTTCTTAACTCTCCAAAAGCAGTATATTGCCTAGTGTTGCTGGGAAGTGCATATCTTTTGATACTCAAGGTATCCATATTGTGTGGGGCTGGGTAAATGATTCAGATCTTTTCCAAGCCATCATTTGTTTGACCTGACTCCAACCTCATCATCAGAGTGTCTCAGATATTGCGACCTGTTACAAAATTAGTTGCCATTTATGATTACCCTTCAAGTTAGAATTGTTAGTGCATGGCTGAAGTCACATAAAGTTTGGGGTGAGGGGGTGTGGACATGTTTCCTTTCCATTTTTGATGTCATTTTTATCCCACGTATGCCTCAGTGTAGTTTATAAATGTTCTGTCTGATTGTCCTGTGAGTTGGCAAGGTTGACTGTTGCTGAAATTTCACATTCCCCCACCCCCCACTTCCCCAACACCCTCGACCCCAAGCAGGAAGCTGGTAAGACTGGATTGACTTTTACATGTTGCCCAATTCATAAATGAAAAGTTAGCCTGTGCAGAGAGCAAGGCCAGCAGCTGATCTGATCCATCAATTCCAGGCCAAGTTGGATTGATTGAAATTACCCCCTAGATATTGTATTTTCATAGGAAAGGCATGTTATCTACAACAAGCATGATGTATCTTCACTACCCCATAGGCAGAATATGTCATATGAAGCTGGGTATGCTTCATCAATTGTCAGATCAATTACACCTTTGTTATCACAATGCATGGGGTTTCAAAGTCCCGTGTGGGTGTGGACAAATGCAAGCAATACAGAACATCCAGCAGACAGGATAACAGATAGAATAATGAATGTCTGTGAATGGATTAAAATTGTAATGGATAAAGAAAAAGTTACATTTCACAATATGGAAAATTTCAAAATAATAAATTTGTAAGTGGTCAAATCTAGTAATGACTTTTCCTAGCAGGCTTCTAATAAGTCCAATTGCTCAATTATTAAATGATGAGAAGCAAGGGAGAAAAGGCTTTGGAACCAGGAACAAGTGGTGGAGAATGTAACAAGCCTGATTGCTCTTGGCATCAGAGCGTCCCAGGCTAATTTGCTTCAGTGCAATTGGAGAACCATCTCCCCCTCCCCTCACCACCATTGCTGAAAAACTAATAGCTTGATTATTATAAAGGGAGCCATCTAGTAAACAGTCACTGGCTAACTTGGCAGCCACATGGGCTGTGGTTTCTGGGAGAAATCCAGAGATAATTAAGGATACAGTTGAAAAATGTGCTTCTTTCTTTTCTACTTTAGCAATGGGACAGAGTCCAGGGTTTTGCTGCTTCAGCTTTCAGCAGCCCTCTGATTGGACCTAGCCCCCTGGCCTTCAGCCAGATGGAACATGGACAGCTGTAATCCTGGGCCTTTGTGCAGCTTCCTTAATAATGCAGTGTGCAAGCCAGTAACTTTAATATCTACAATGTCTGAGTCAAAGTATCTTGCATTGCAAAAAACATAGCATAGTGTGAGCTGCACTGTTGTAACGACAAGCATGATGCACTAGCCCTAAGGTCTGGAATTCACATGACGTGTGAAAGGATCAGACTGTAATGGATAAGGAAAAAGTTATAATTCACATTTCAAGTTGTGGAAATATTCAATTTCATACACTTTTTGGTGAAATCTCCTAATGGCTTTCTCTGGTAGATTTGTAATAATTCGGATTGTTCAGTAGTGAGGTGATGAGGGAGCAAAGACTTTGGAACCAGGAGTGAGTAGTGTGCTGAAACTACGTTGTGGCATGTTGGGCATGAAGGGTGTTGAGTGAACCTGATGCCCAGTGCACTGAACCTGAAGTGTAGTCCATAGCCCTCATGCATGAAGCAATAACCTGATTTTCACATAATTCCTTTTATCTGAGACGCATTGTGCCATACTCCATTGAAAACTCATATGCTGCCGATAACTTAATTGAAACAAATGTATCAACTGTTTGTTGTCTACAGGAGTGCCATCTGAATTGACAGCCATGCTGCATCCAGTGACTGCAATTCAATTCGACCTGACTGACAATAAAGTGCTTTGACACATCTTGAGGTTGTGAAAGACTGTGTAAAAGTGCAAGTTCTTTCTTCTATAACATTTGCAAATATGCCCATCAAAGTGCCCAGATTGGAATGCAACGTGTCAAACAAAACAGGTCCAAAACAGGCAAAGGCTTGAGAAAACTTTGCATACCCTTAAACAACAGGCAAAAAATTCTTTTCAAAAATTAGTAATAGCTGATTGCAACATCTCAACATAGAGTAAATATATCAAACCAGTTCAATGCTTTAGCTTGCTGGTCACAATGCTACTCTGTGATGGTATTAACTTCAATGAATGCACTTTGTCAATAATTTATTTGAGAGAAGTTTATTTAGAGATATTTTTGTGTCAATTATCAAGCAGAGGTCTTTTGTACAATTCATCTAGGTTTCTGATTGAGCCAGGCAAGGGAACAGAGTGGGGGCAATATTGCTGGAATGATCAGCTCCAACCTATGTACTGCAAATTAAAACACCAACAAAACAAAATAAAATATGGTTTATGATATTTATTGCTCTAGACAGTGTTGTCGCCAGATTATGATCAAAGCCACATGCTAAACTCCAGGCCCGAGAAACCAGCTAACTTGTTTTGTCTGAGTGTAATGATTGTACTAAAAATGGGAATGGACAATTAAACTTCAGTAACATTCTCATCATTTCTCCTATACATTACGGCTATATTTTGGAATGAACTGTATTATATTGGTGGTATAATACCTCAACGTCATGTCAAAAAGTAAACTTCTGCCTCAAATGGAATGGGAGGCTCAAGTTTGTTTTGGCAGTTCTCAATGAAAAAAATATATTCTGACAGCTATGGAGAAAAATGGAAGAAAAATAATGTCACGTTACATATAAACAGTGGAGGCATTGCTTTATGAGTTTTGATTGAGCATGAAATAATCTTACCTGCGCCACTATAAGTCTCAGCCTTGCAGGTATGATTCACCACTGTGCTACAGCCTATGGTGAAACCATTTAAAGCTGTGACTGTGATTCTCCAATAATGTATTTGGCAACTGCAGTCAAAATCTGAGCCGTAATTTATCAGAAGCATTGGAGCAGTTTAAATAAAAATGATATATGATGCATATGGAATAGGTATAATGTGCAGTACAAGCCATCAATTTGCAAAGTCATGCAATGTCTCTCTTTGACTCTATCCAGGTGGAAACTCGTGTCTCTTGTCCATTTCTACCGATAGTTTCCTATTCCCCTTCTTTACTACATGTGAATCTGCCTCTGAGAATTATAAGAGATAAGTTGCAAGCAAAATCTGAATCTTACATTCTGATAAAATATACTTGGTTCAGTTCTGTTGCAGTCAGTTAATTTTCAGTATATGCGATTAACCTGAAATTGGTAACTGAATAATTGAAAAAGCAACAGAATCTTCATGGCACTTTATGTATCCAGTAAAATTTAGGAGGGTGCCATGTGCCTCTTGAAACATTGGACAAAATAGACTTGTTCTTTCAAGTAATTTCTGCACAGGTCACCAACTGGAAAATATTTCTCAGTCTCATCAAACATTAAACGGGTTTGACAAAGCAGGCCTATTACTTGTAGAACAAGATATCCCTCCCATTTTGCTAAAAAAAATCTGTATGAAATCTAGATAATAGTGACTATCAATAGTGACCAAGGAAAATCAAGCACCAGGTTAGTCCAATTAGTAGTATTTTTTTGCCTTTGAGCTAGTGCAATGCCCTTTAGAACTAACTATTCAAAAGGATGAAATAAACTTTAAGAGATAGCAGGCTGCTGTTTGCTTGTTCTCTATTGTATGAAATCCCGTGTCAACTCAACGCCTATCAGAAATGAGAGATGCCCTGTTATGACAGCATAATATAGATTCATGATCTTGGGTCATCCCGAAACATTTCACAATCAACTAAGTTTTTTGCTTAACTGTTGGGCGACACGGTAGCCAAAAACCAAAAAATATAAAAGATATTTTGTTTCATGTATTTGTGGTGTTAATTGAGGAACAAATATTGGCCAGAAATCTTCCTTGAATAAAACAATGGATGTTTGATATCCATCTGAGGAGAATGGTAAGCACTCAGTTTAATCTCTCTTTTGACAGAACAGCATTTCTTCAGTCTTATACCGAAGAGTCAACTGAGTCCTTTGAATACACAACGTTATTATTCAGAGACAAGGGTTTTAACACATCATTTAATATGTTTCATGTAATTCAAAAACTGCAGTTTGGTTTTTATCATGCAGTCCATAATTGCTTCTGGATTATGCAGTATTGCAGCGTGATACTAGTTTGGTCCAGTTTCACGGGATCTATAGTTACGAATTAATCTACGTCCCCTTAAGGTAACTATTCAAATTACAATTTTAGTCACTCCATTCACCCTGTCCATCTAAGACAAAAAGTTTAAGTATGGCAACATGCCAATTCCCCTCCTCCCCAAAAGTGAGTCACACAATTAGAAAATTGAATCATCTATTGACTCTCTCTACACTACGTAAAGTAGTACACTAGAACCTAAAGCCACTCTGCCAAGTTTCTCTACAATTTATAACAACGATTATACTAATGAAGTCACAACTAAAGTTTTGTTCTAAAAGTCAGTTTTTATATGATTTTTTTGTGACTCTTGTATTAAGGCCAGAAAATATGCAAAATGGCAAAGGGACAGCAAAATGCAAACTAAAATCATAAAACAATGAAATAAAGAAAACTGTTAAAATAAATGGTCCAGAGTTCACTTCAATGACAATAATGATGACGAATGTTTAAAGTTATGCCATTGTCTTTCTTAAGCCTCCTATGGCAAAATGTATTGGTTGCAAGTCACAAAAGCTCAATAAATATTAACATTAAAGTAATAGGAGTCAGGGGGAAATCAGAACATGCCTAGCTCTCAAAACATCTTGTATTATTTAATTGAGGTTTAAGATTTCAACGAGATTCCGAGAACTAGTCAGTAAGAATAATATCCTCAGGCAACCTGCTGAAGGATGGAATTATTTACTGATTTGGAGACTTCCAGCATCATTGTATGACGATCTAAACGAAGTGATGAGCACAGCAGTGTTATTTCAAAAATGCCATCTATCCATAATAATGGTCCACAAGGCAGATAATGGCACAGGTTTTCAGGCATAACCTTGACCAAATTTAGACCCAACAGCAAGCTCTGGTCAAAGGCCCTTATGTGTAATGTTTCTGTTGCTACAAGTCTGAAGTATTCTCAATAATAAAGACGACATGTTAATACAAGATGATCTGAGAGCCATCTGACAAAAGTGTGCATGCACAGCACACATGACATCGACCAGCTGCACACTCCTTAATGATGTTCCTTTGTTGAATGAGGTATATATGTCAAAGGAAAATCCAAGATCCCTTTTTTACTGCCTTGTATCTTTTAACATCCTGCAGTCATTTTTCAGACCTTGTGTTTTGGAAAAAATTGTATTAAGCAGCATCTAAAAGTTTAAGAGAGAAGGCCATGGTTTCTTGAGACATGATTGATCTGCTACATCAACCTCATTTTGACATCTTCATGTCCCTCGATATCCATCATGTTTTTTGTCACCTAGCTTGCAACAAGAATGCAAATTTGAGAGATTCATCACAAACCACACAATACATGAATAAAGCTACCCTGAAAGCAAGTATGGAAATAATGAGGTGGTACCTTTTGTGCTAAACTACAGTTAGATTCTGGTGTCACTTTCCAAGAGCTGAGAATAGAGTGGAACAAAAATTATTCAGTTTGATATCAGAAATATTATAAAAAATATCTGAATAAATTAATTAATAGATGGCAGAAAATGGTAGCATCGTGGCATAATCATAGCATGAGAATATTTTAAACATATGTACTTTGAATCTCAAAATTCATGTCTTACTAACTGCTTAAATTTGCATTAAAGTATTTGTATTTTTCTGAACAGCTCAGAAATGATCAATATAATTTTAATTGAAATATGACATTCATCAATATTTCTATTATTTCTTTGGCACCATGCCACTTACCTTATCATAAATTCCCTCTCGCTTGTCTGTTTCAATCTGTGGTGGGCTGCCTTTGCTCAAGTTACGTTGATTCTGACAGAATTTCTACCACTGACATTGCACACCACATGGTACATTTAATGCTTTTCCATTAAGCCTCATGTTTTAAGTAGCTAAATTTCTGTGCCATACTTGTATTAATTTACTTGCACAGTTCCTGATTTAAGACTGAGATCTCTATAAAAGAAAAAAACTGAGTGTTAAGATTGAATAAAGTGAGCAGACTAGTGGAAATTTCCTACACAGTTTTGATTTAGTAGAAACATTCACTCTGACAAAAGTGTGCATGCACAGCACACATGACATCGACCAGCTGCACACTCCTTAATGATGTTCCTTTGTTGAATGAGGTATATATGTCAAAGGAAAATCCAAGATCCCTTTTTTACTGCCTTGTTTCTTTTAACATCCTGCAGTCATTTTTCAGACCTTGTGTTTTGGAAAAAAATTGTATTAAGCAGCATCTAAAAGTTTAAGAGAGAAGGCCATGGTTTCTTGAGACATGATTGATCTGCTACATCAACCTCATTTTGACATCTTCACGTCCCTCGATTTCCATCATGTCAAAAAAAATCAATTGATTTAACTCAGAGTCATACAGTCTCTTGAATAAATTCAATAACCAACCATGCCCATATATCATGAGCGGAGAATTCCAAATATTTATAATCCTTTAAAAGAAGAAATCCTTCCTCCTCTAAATGACTAGATCGTCACCCCACTTGGTGCTCATTCAGGTCACTGGTGCTGAATCATTATGCCCTTGGCTCATTTCAAGAAACAACTGGGGACCGATGTTGCATTTTCCGTTTTCAAGTACCTGCACATGCTGTGTCTTACTGACCATTAGAGAAAACACAGCTATCAGCAAGATAGTGAATTAACATCACATGATGCTAAGGTTAGGTAACACTTAAGGCTTTATTAGACATTAATGTGCAGTGAAAGGTTTCTCATGATAGCCAGCAGGTTGAGAGGAATCCCAAGGAATCTCCCTTTGATCCTTCTATCATCATTAACCCATCACAGCTTCAGAATGTGCATAGTCTACTCTGTTCCCCTGTAATGATTGAGCATCCTATAGGACAGCATTGAACCTGTGCGAGTTAATATTTTGTGCAGCTTCTCTTAGTGGACCAATGTGCTGTGAGGAAGAGTGGACATGTGAACTTCCCATTGTACTCTTTGTAGGCTTAGCAATGCATTCCCTTGAAAAGCTGATAGGTAGAATGAATCTCCAGGGATGTGTGAAATGATCACTGATTCCATATCCCATCCTCAAGGGCCTCTGACAAACCTGTATGCTTTTCCTGTACCTGACTGTTCACTTTGACAAAGTCTTAATAGCAAAGACCATGGGACTGAACAAGTCTCAAACTGTCCTCTGAATGCCAGGACTCTAGGGCATTTCTTCCTCAAGCAGCTGCTAAAATGTGCCAGTGAGGTGCTCAACAGATTGTGCTCCCTACTCTAATCTCGAAAAGTACCCACTGAGATGAAAGTCTCTGAGCCGGTCAGAGGCAAAAGCCTTGCTGGTCAATCCTCTGGAGGGTCAAGGGGCTTCCATCTCAGAAGTGTGATTGAGCTGTGAGTGTCCAGTGCAGGCCTCATAGTGAATATTTGTTGAGTTCAGCTTGTGTCTCCATGAAAGAAGAGCTGGAATGAGTTGTGCAAGAAGCATAAAAACTTGGGTAAGTTAAGAATGAATTAACACTTCAGTGCAGCACAGCATATATATTGGGTTAGGTAGCCTTCAGGTTTTCCCTATCCAAATGAGTGGTCATGTTCTTTTCTAACTAATTTGACTATTTTCTCCTCATCGTGAGTAAGGATCCTCAAGTCCACCAGCTCCCCTTTGGTTTTGAATCTCACAACCCAGTTAGGGGCCATTTTCCCCACAATGAGACAAAGGGAGGATTGACATGATGGAATTGAATGGAAAGCAGTCAGTGGTGATGAAGGTGGTGAGGTGTCCCTAGTAAGTAAATAGAAAATGCAGAGGGCAGGAAGGGTTAGCTATTGAGTGGATCTGATGCATGCAATAATGAAAGGTGGTCCATGAGCTTTAATGACAGGCAGGTCAATGCCCATTTTGGAATGAATGATGGAGTAGAGACAAGATGGTGGCACATGTCTTTATGGAGCACAGAAGATTTTTGACCTCCTTGCTGAACTACTGGGCATGCTTCAGATCAGGATGCTACTTGCATCAAGGCTGGCTATGTTTGGAAACCACATTCCCCTCATCTCCACCACGCTTCCATCAGCACCTCTAGGTACTTATCTATGAAGCGGAGTGTGAGATTTTCTTCCTCTGTGCCATAGTAGTTGAACACCACATAACAGGAGCAGACCTGGCTTGTGGCATCAGAAGTACTGAACAGCTGGGCTATAAATGTAACTCCCAGGAGCTTAAATACTCCTCTGATGTATGATTCCATAAGAACATTGCTGAAGAGTCCAGTTGCATAATTAATGAGGTGAAGTGTGGAAGATTGGGGAGAAAATTCACTCTGAAAACTGGTGGACTGGGTCCATGTACTTGCTCGAGATAACACATTAATTGGAAATGGATAAGTTTCACCCTTGATCTCTAGTTCTAGGTTCCCAAGCTAAGAAAGAAAGCATCTACCTTGTTAAGCCCTCCCATATTTTTAAACTTTTCAGTTGGATCACTTATCATTTTTCTGAACTCCCAACAATAAAGCCCAGTTCTATTTACCTCTCTTCACAGAACAGTCCTCTCATCACAGCACTCAATCTCATGAACCTTTGCTGCATCTATTCTAAGACAATTATCATCTTTCTTGTGTTAGGAGACAGAAACTGTGCATGCGATTCTTGATGTGGGCACTCTGAACCCAACATAATTGGCGTAAAACTCCAATCCGCTTATGTTGTAATCTTCTATCAACAAAGGCTAGTGTACCATGTGCCTTTTTAATTATTTGCTGCACCTGCTTAAAAGTCTTCTCACCAAAACTGGTACTTTAATCTCCCCACATATTTATTCACTTGTCTACTTTCAGCCTCATCATTTAATCAGTTTCTATAGCCTTGGAGTCTGTGCATTCCTGTCAAAACTTAATCCCCCACCTAGCATTGTAACATTAGTAAACGTGAGTATATTACACGTGGTTCTCTAACCTATGGCATTATTTGATCTAGTTGTAACCTGAGGCCCAACCACTGATCCTTCTGGCGTTCTAATAGCTTTGAAATACGATAACATTTTTGCATGAAAAACCAAAACTCCTAGGTGAAGTGGGTGACTCTGTGGCTGGAACATTGATCTTTTGCCTCTAGGATGTGCGATTAAATCCAAGCCAGGCTGTTCAAATTGAAGCCCCTCTCTGATTATGCAGTTCATTGTGGATTGAGTTTGGCAAAAGCTTAAGAAGCTGATTGCCATATACCTGATCCTATATTCCCATGCCAATGTTGATCCATTTCCTAGGGACATGGAATTACTGTACAAAATTGTCCCACATTTGATGTGAATTAGCAATCTAACTCAGGCCACAGACTGAAATTAAGAGTTAAGGTAATGCAGGAAGAGACAGTCTTCTGAGATTGAGTTGAGGCATGCTGCAGATATGGACAGAAGGGAGCTAATTTTGTATCAAGTTATATTGGGAGGATCAAAAAGAATTTTACTCTGTAGAATTAAGAGCTTTTTCTTCCTGAGTACCAATATTCATGTACAAAATATTGCTGACAACAGTTCAATAATACTATGATGTTAAATTCCTATCAAAATGCTGTACTGAATTGAATATCCATTAGTATCCACTCTGACATTGTCAATAACTTGCCCCAAACAGGAATTATCAAACAGCAAAACAATAATACTGTTCAACAAACAGACCATCTCTATAATGTGGAAGTGCGATAAACTTTAGCTAAAGCTCTGTTTCCCCTATTCTGACTCAGACTGAGCCCCATCGTCTCTGAGCTCACTGATCTACAGTTGAGCAGCATCAGGATTTCAGGATTCTAATTCTTCTTTTCTATGTAGTACTAGAAGATAAAAATGTTTCTTTTTTGAATAGCTCCAGAATTCTATATTGAAAATGCAAAGATCTTGAATGACTAAATTTAAACTGCTTGGTGTCCCTGAATTTCCCTTTCTTTTATTTCCTTCCTGCTTACTTCCAGCTGATCAGAATTTTTTTGTTCTCCATAAATTGTTACATTCCCTTCTGCAAGATCTTTCCCTCCCTCCCCACAGCGTGCTTCACTGCACAAGATGATTTCTCATTTTACTCTTTGATACCTCACTGTTTGTTGAATGCGCAATTGCTGATCTAAATGCATGAAGTTGGGAAAAGGCAGTGGAAATAATTTCCATTAGGATATTTAAAAGGTAAATGGCTTCATGTTTGAAGAGAGCTAACTTTCAGGGAAACTTATTGTTAAAAGTTGGGCTCTGAGAATTGACATAGGTGAGTCAAGCTGAATGGCCTTCTTCCCTACTTTTGACAGATATTGCCAACATATTGTCAACTTTCCTCCAGTGTTCCTCCACTTCACTCTTTGTTCCATTAGCTTTCTTACGTTCTCGTTTGACCTAGATATCTGAATCATTTCTTTCCATTTATTAACATTCACTAAGACTCTTTCCCTACTGTTTCTTGCAATATTCACAGTTGTGGGGGGGGGGGAGAATGCAATAAGAATAGGGCAGGACCATGAAGTAAGCATGGAGATTGTATCAAGACAATGGAATCAAACACAAAAACATCAGGACGAACCAATTTTTTTTCCCTTTATTCATTATCAGAAATAGGGCAATGCTGGCTGGGCAGCATTTATTGCCCAGAGGGCATTTAAGAGTCAACCACATTGCTGTGGGTCTGAAGTCACATGTCAGCCAGAGCAGATAAAGGTGGCAGATTTCCTTCCCTAAAGGACATTAGTGAACTAGATACTCAACAAAGGATTCATGGTCAGCATTAGACACTTAGTTCCGCAATTTTTTCTTATTCAAATTCCACCATCTGCCGTGGCAGGATTCAAACGCAGAATATGACCTGGGTCTCTAGGTTAACAGTCCAGCAATAATACCACAAGGCCATCGCTTACCTTTCAGACACTCTGATGTCTTTCACAGAGCTGAGGAACGAACATGGAAATTGGTCAGCAATTTTTTCAGAAAAGGATCGCAAATGAGCAGGCACAAATTTCCAATAATTTACAAATCGAGCAAATATGATGTGAGAAAAATCTTTTTAATGTTTTCACACAGATAGCAGTTAGGGTCTGCAATGTATTACCTCCAAGTGTGGTGGAGGCAGCTTCAATTCAGATATTCAAGAGAGCATTAGGTGATTATTGGAATTGAAACAATGTGCAGAGTTACAGGGAAATGGGAAGAGAATGGCACTAAGTTCTAACGCACATTCATGAGCCTTTCAGACAGGATGGGCAGAGTGGCCTTCTCTGTGACTCAGTTTGGGAGCCCCAGTTCCTTCCAGTTAAGATGGCGGCAGAGTAAGATGCTTCAGGTGGAACTCGTCTGCTCACCAGCTCCTTTTCCTCTTCCTTTTTTTCCCTTTTGCTGCAGATTTTCTTATCCCCACCCCCAACTTTTAACTTCTCAAAGTATCTTTACCCAGAGAGATCAGAGTCTGACACCAGCCTAACGCAGGAGACACATTGTGGTCAGAACGGGAGCAGAGCGATTGCGGGCCAAGACCCAGAAATGTGTCACAGGCTAGAGCCCGGAGAGGGAGCAGAGCGGTCGTGAGCTGAGACCCAAAAATGTGTCACAGGCCAGAGCCCGGAGAGGGAGCAGAGCGATCGTGGGCTGAGACCGAGAAATGTGTCACAGGCCAGAGCCCGGAAAGGGAGCAGAGCGATCGTGGGCTGAGATGAGAAATGTGTCGCAGGCCAGAGTCCAGAGAGGAACCAGAACAATCGCCGAGTCCCAGATGTGAGTCTTGGGCTGGAGCAGTGAGCACACTAACCATGAGCTGAGTCGTGGAAGCAAATTGCCAGCTGGAGACTAGACCAGGGAGTAGAACAAGCATGGGCTGGCTAGAGGGACAAATCCTGCAGGTGAGTTGCAGGCTGGAGAGGGAGCAGAGTGATCACGGGCTGGGTCCTGGAAGCAACTTACAGGCTGGAACCTGGAGTGGGAGCAGAGCGAGCCCAGGCTGGTCAGAGGAACGAGTCCTGGAGATGAGTCCCAGGCAGAGGCTAGCACATGGAGGCAGTGAGGCCTTGTGTTCTGAAGCCTCGAAGAGGCAGCACGGTGGCTCAGTGGTTAGCACTACTGCCTCACCGTGCCAGGAACCCAGGTTCTATCCCAGCCTCAGGTGACATTCTGAGTGGAGTTTGCACATTCTCCCAGTGTCTGCGTGGGTTTCCTCCAGGTGCTCGAGTTTCCTCCCACAAGTTGTGCAAATTAGGTGAATTGGCCATGCTAAATTGCCCATAGTGTTCAGGAATGTATAGGTTAGGTGTATTAGTCATGGGTAAATGCAGGATAATAGGTGAAGGGAATAGGTCTGGGTGGGTTACTCTTTGGAGGGTCAGTGTGCACTTGTTGGGCCGAAGGGCCTGTTCCACACTGTAGGGATTCTATATAAACCTGTATTCCAATGCTAGCTTTTTTTTTGACTTTTTTAGTTCTGTAACAACACTGAAAGTATTTATATCTAGCACCCTGTACCTAAGATGGCGCCAAGAGGCGACATTACAAACTTTTCATTGCACTCATTCGAGTGCACATGACAATAAAGGTTATTCTATTCAGTTATTGCTGACTCCTGCAAATTTGATGCCATGTTTTGCAATCTGGGAAGCAGAGTCAATTTCTAATTAATGGCACATGAACAAGAAGTAGCACTCCTCCTCAGAGCATCCTGGGAGGGGGTACAATGATTGGAAAATGCAATCTGTACATGCTTGTAGAGAATGGTCCGAGGAGTCACATGGTTTTAGGGATGAGCAGGCAAGATGGATACAGAACTGGCTTAGTCATAGGAGACAGAGTGGAGCAAGGATGCTTTTCGGAATGGAGGGCTGTGACTAGTGGTGTTCCACAGGGATCAGTGTTGGGATCTCTGCTGTTCATAATCTACATAAATGATTTGAAGGAATTCATGGCTGGTCTAATTAGTAAGTTTGCAGACAATACAAAGATTGGTGGAGTTGTGGATAGTGAGGAGGATTGTCATAGGATAAGCAGGACATAGATCAGTTAGAAGATGAGCAGAAAAATGGCAGATGCAGTTTAATCCCGACAAATGTGAAGTGATGTATTTTGGAATGTCAAGTACAAATTATACTGTGAATGGTTGAACCTTTAGGAGTACTGATGTGCAGAGTGATCTGGTGTACAGATCCATGGTCACTGAAGGTGGCAGCGCAGGTAGCTAATGTAGTAAAAAAGGACTTTGGCATTCTTGCCTTCATTGGAAGGGGCGTTGAGTATAAAGATGGACAAGTTACGCTATAGCTTTATTGAACTTTAGTTAGGTCATACTTGGAATATCATGCACAGTTCTGGTCACCACACTACCAGAAGGATGTCGGTGCTTTGTAGAGGATAAAGGAAAGGTTTACCAGGATGCTTCCTGGTATGGGGGATTTTAGCTATGAAGAAAGATTGGATAGACTGGGTTTGTTTTCACTGGAACATAGGAGGTTTGATGGGGGTGTGGGGGGGCGTCGATCTGGTAGAAGTTGATAAGATTGTGAATGGCATGGATAGCGTGGAAAGTATAAGACTTTTTCCCAGGGTGGAAGGGTCAATTTCTAGGGGACACAGGTTCACGGTGCGGTGGTGGTGTTGGGCGGGGGGAGGGAGGGTGGCGGGGGAGGAGAGGGGGGAGGAGGTGGAGTTTAAGAGAGATGTGTGAGGCACATTTTTCACACAAAGGGTGTTAAGTGCCTGGAACTCGCTGCCAGAGGTGGTGGTGGAAGCAGGCACAATAGCAGCATGCAGGAAGCACCTGGACGAATACATGAGTAAGAAGGGAATAGAGGGATATGGATCCTGTTAGTGAAGACAGTTTTAGTATGGAAGGGCAAAATGTGTCAGTGCAGGCTTGGAGGGCCGAAGAGCCTGTTTCTGTGCTGCATTGTTCTTTGTTCTTTATTCAACTATGTGATATCTTTTGAATTATTCAACCAACATTATTTTCTCCAGACTTTGTCTCCATAATAAGGACTCCTGGAGGCCGATGATGCAACTCTACATATTTTACTTGAAAGTGGAGAGTGAGTGATTGGAGGCAGGCTTGTTCTGAGTTTTCTGTATTTGTAATGTTTTTGTTTTGTGCGAATTGTACTTCTTAACCAGTATGATTGTCCACGTGGGAAATTTTGTCTCTATGTTAAGGATTTTGTGGGTCCTTGTCTGGCTGAATCATATGAAATGAACAATGGCAGTACAGAAGATGGTAATGAGAGCTACATCTCTGACCATATATTTGGTTCGTGTGACGGAATTAGTCCTCGACCTTGAGATCATTGATATTCCTTCCTTCGGTTCCTTTCCCGTATTTCCACTCACCAATGGGTGTATCGAAGAATTGTATCCTTTCATACAGGAGTTTCCTCCAAGTCAGTTTCTCCTAAGCAAGGGTCTTTCATGCGTTAACATCTATGTGCACTTCTTGAGGGAAACTTCAAGGTAGACTTTGAAATGCTTCCTTTATCCTTCTCTCCTTGAGCTGAGCAGAGAAGATTTTAATGATTTATCATGAAGTGGTGGAAGAACTGTCTCTGTACCACTGGGAATTTCTTCTTGATCTCTCAGTCACAGTTTTTGGGAGTTGAATGTGATCAGGCAGGAAATTCAAGGTTTCACCTGAATTTGACATTTCTAATTTAATATGAGATCCAAGGGACATGCAGAGGCTCAAACATAAAATAACTGCTGGCTTCATAGTGGACTAACGTCTCTTTGTTCTGATCATCCTCCTGTCACTGTCACTGAAACTGAGGTTGCCATTTCTCCAAAACATCCGCACAAGAAAATGAATTAAAAGAAAAATGCATTAGATGAATCCCTTTCTACACTGCATAAGTAGTTCTCCTGTTCCAAATACCGATCAGATGATTATATTCGAATGATATGATTGATGGTGAATTTTATGAATTTATGACGTCCTCATTTGTAAGTGGTCACCAATTTTCACAGTTGTTTTACACATTACATAGATCACTGGGTTTTACTGCCATGTTCATTCTACTATTCTCCTCTTTGTATGTTTGTTTTTCCCATTAAGACATGCTCAGTAACACAGTACGGACTTACATCATCAATAAAAATAATTACCATTTCAAAATCTATTTCCAAGAAACAACATTTGCTTCATGTAGAACAAAAGGCTGGAAAGCCAAATGCCTAGAGGGTAGTTCTGACCCATGTGTATGTGGGCCTCAAATCAAACCAAACATATCTTTTTAATCAGTCTTATCTCATAACAAGGAAAACATACAGTAGTTAGGAACATTAAGGCTTTGGCACCTAATTTCCAATTGAGTACAGTTTATAATTTGTGCCTGTGGCTACATGTGGATGATTTGTGATGGTGCACGAGTTTTTGGTGGGATACAGAACATTTGGAAAAAACGCAAAAACAACAAACATTATTTTTAAATTTGAAAAGTGCTGTCTGCATGTTTTCCTGTCATTGTTATGCTTGCAAAATGAATAGCCTTATACTCACTGCAGCTGAATGACCCAACTTTCCACTAATAGCTTGAGTGAACTTTACAAATTTGGCATATTATTTTAAGTATGGCTTTCCCAGATAAATCCTCATTAAAAGTCCAAGTATTTTGTTTTCTCTATATATCCACTCAAGTAACTTTATGTGTACTATCACCGACAGAGAAAACTACTGTGTCAAGTGATTGTGTATAACTAACATGTCTGATAGGCTCTATGCATTTCATCTGAAGCTGAGTCCTCCCAAAAACTTTCCCAATATTAGTGTGTTATCCATAAGCAATGACTACCTGAATGTGTCAGAAATATTTATGATTTATAAAGCAAATCTATTACATTATAGTGAAATTTTGATTTTGTCACATTCAGGCAGCAAAGTGTTAAATGGATTGTACCCAAATACATCAAAATTACTGAATTGTTATCATGCCCATGAACTTATGCAAATCTTTACTCTTGAGCAAGTGAGATGAGTTGAAGTTGGAACTTGGAAGTTCTCAAGAATATTAGCATCATGGTAGTTTCCAGCATCTTGGCACGGATTTCTTGGATGATTGTACTGATGATCATGAATTACTTATGGCTTTCATACTGATAGAAAATCCTTTCTCCTGATCTGTCTATTGATGCAAACTTTAGTCGATCAGTCAGTGAAAACTTGCCTTTTGACAAACAACAACTTTATAATCTATCAGTGATTACTGCGCCCAGCTCATATCTGTTTAAACTGTGTATCAATTAAGTCCTGTCTGGCTTGTTGCACTTCTCACTGCACCACTCTATCAAGCTGAAGATGATGTTCCTCCTGCTCAACGTCCTCAACTTCCTCCTTGCATGATTGCTCCTAGTCTTTCATCTCTTCAAAGTTCATCATATCCTCTCTTTGCGTGTTCCAGGAGCACAGCATAGAAAGATTGTGGCATGCTATTCAGAGTGTATTGCAATTCACCCCCTGCCAATTCGAGCAATGAAACATTAGCTTTGGCAGGCCTATCATCTGCTCCACCATGGTCCTGGTCAAAGAGTGGGCAGTGTGGCATCTAAATTTCACTTTAGTCAGGGTTTACGTAACCGAGTCATCTGCATGCGCACAGAACATGACCCTTTATCTTTCAGTAGTCATCCTTTTAAGGCATCCAGCCCTTGAGTTGAAGTAGGAACTTGGAAGTTCTCAAGAATATCAGCATCATGGCGGTTTCCAGCGTCCTGGCACAGATTTCTTAGATGATTGTACTGATGATCATGAATTACTTATGGCTTTCATATTGATAAAAAATCTTTAATCCTGATGAAGTCAGCACCATATTGGTGTGGCGCTCTCAGTGCAATGGGAATACAGTCTATTGCTCCCTGTACCTGGGGGATGCCAGCTATTTTACCAAAGCCCATTGCCCAGGCTGCAGAACTGACCTTGTCATAAGGAATTTGGATAAAATGATGTGATCTGGCACGAATCGCATTGCTAACAGTCTTTGCACATTTGTGGGTTGAGGATTGAGAAATATTGATGCATATTCCCTGTTTATGGTGAGGCAGAATCACTTCTTATTAGATCTTATGTTGTCTCTGTGGCCCACAGGTGCCTGTTTGAAAGTTACATGTAGCTACTTCTCCTTCACAGAAATGATTTATCTTAAATCTTCAGTGGCTTAATGAAAACTGCTTGTGACCAGCATTTGCACTTTGCACGTTTAGGTAGAGCATCATGCATGTAAAATACATGCAATGATTCCAGATAACTTCAACCTGGACCGTGGAAGTTCCTGAGTACTGCAATTAATCCTCCCTTGAAGGATCTCACATTGCTGACAAGTGGAGCCCAAATGCTCAGACAGACAGACAACATTGAAATTTAAAAATAACACAACACTGACTCTATCCCTCAGGGTGTGGTCACAGCTATTTTCCATTTCCATTGAATATTTATGAATTAAATGACAAAGGAAGATGGCATAGATCACATTTACACAGCGAGTCTCAGGCTCAGCCTGGTAATCAATGACTCCCCTGTATCCATGTTCCTTCCTCCTGGCACTCCATTGCCAGCCCATCGCTATTGAGCCTCCACAGTTTCCCACAAAACCACATATATTTACATCTTCAGTTCTAAACATTACCCTGCTCAGCGCCAGCCCCACAGTTTAGGAATGTGTACTGTCCCTTCATCAAGATCAGGGTGGTGGTGACCATCCAAAATCAACCCCTCCCTCCCACAGTATCCCACATTCTCCAATTGTTACCATCTCAGCCGATGTTATCACTGGAAAGGTCAGATTCCAGATTGAAACCCTGGCTTAAACGATTGTATTTTGATTTGTTTTGGTTTTAATGAAGTGGTCTCTTACTGAAACATAAACACACAATGCCGCAGATTTTGCTTTAATTATAAAACACAGTTGATAAACATAAGAAACAAAGATAAAATAGAAGAAATCAAACTGTCTACTTATAACAAATTCAAAGATTTTAAAGCACACTATAAAAGTGTAATCCCATTAATCTCAAAACACTCCTTTATGAACTGGAAGGAAAGACAGCTTTTGTATAGTCTAAATCATACCCCTGCTACCTTGTGGATCATGGTCCACTCCTTATTTGCAAGTTTGTAGGAGGGAGCTCTCCATTTCCTCATCAGCATTTCATTTCTTGTTGTACCGGTCAGGAACTGCTTCTGCCTCAGCTTTAGGGTGAGTTGTCTGACTGTGCAACAGCTTATTGTGCTTCTACCAAGGCAGTTCTTTTCATCCAAACCAAATGTTATCCACTGTCTACTTGGGATCCTCTAGACTCCTGAAAATTATTTCAGATACCAGACTGGATGGTCTTCTGCTTGCAGTGTCATCTCAGTCTCCAATAGCTGAGTTTATCTGGCCATTGATTACGGCACTTTGGCAATTTCACTCTCCCTAGCCTCAAAAGGCATCCTGGAAATTGCTGGGAATGAAATTGCCTTTGATTCGCATCAGATTGTGGCCTTTGGAACATTCTCTATTCACCCATCCCACAGCTGGTTGCAGCAAGATTAATTTAAAATGATCCCTTCACTTGTGGATACCTTTCTCCCAAACCTTCACATTTCAAAATCATGGTTAAAAGGAACCAATTTTACCAGGCTATCTTGAATAAACAAAAAAGTGAGTTTATGAATTCTACATGCAAGAACAATAATTAAAACAACAAACATACACATTGGAAATAAGAGCTGAGTTCAAAAAGATGAAGGTAGGAAATGATATATGGAGCAGGCTGTGAATTGCTCATGAAGAGTGGATAGTTGAATGTTGCAGCCATTGCAGAGGTTGCTGGTAGTAATTACATTGATAGTTGAAATGTTATTTCTTTGAGATTCTTGGGTTTGAAGGCTGCTTGAAGTTCCATTAACCTGATTCCCTTTTTTGAATTGGTTTACAGCATACGTAGTGAGAGAAGGTCTTCCTGTACCGGCAACACAAGGTGATTAGGAAATAGTTCTTTGGCTGTTACCTTCGTAGACTCTAATGATGGAGTGCAGGTTAACACACATTCGAGCGTTCACTCCATCATAGTTGAAATTGGCTGTTTAACCATTGTCTTTGTGTATTCTTCAAAGGGAAAAGTTTAAAATGTGTCAGCAGTGTGGGACAATAACTGCAGGGGAAAGGGTCAAGTGGGGTTGACAACCCATTGTTATCTTTATAGTTACAAGAGATTACAGTCTAATCTGAAGTTTCATTGATACCTTTAGGCGTTATATCCCATCAGTTTTACACACAAGTTATTTATATTTACAATTATTGTATCTGTAGCAGTCCTCTTTTAATAAAACAGAGTTTGGAATTAAGGGTTAAAAATGTCCACAGCATGTCTGAGTTTTGACCTGTGGCCATGATATCTGTTCTTTTTTAATTCTTCCATCTAAAATGCCCCTGGTGGCTCTTCTTTGTATTGCCTCCAGTATTTAATTTTCTTGTTATATGGTGACCAAAACCAAAAAAGCATCTGGATCTTGTAAAGTGTCCAAAGAGTAAGGTTAGTTCTCAAACAGGAGAAAATATTTCCCTCAGTATTAAGGGACTCCAGATGATCCCATTAGGAAACACGGTTGATGAAATTTGATGGAGACTCTTTCTCAACTAGCTAATCAAGAAATCAGACCTTAAAGAAATCTGTATGAAGTCAGCCATAGTAAAGGCCATTATAAGAATTTGGTTTCATTCTTTAAGACTGAATGATCGGAACACAAAGGAAAAGAAAGAATATATTAAAAAGTTTAAAAAAGGAAACTCTACTGTCACTCACAGGCAGCAAATGGAAATGTAAAAGAAAAATCAGTGACAGAAAACATCAGCCCAGTGCAAATGCATCAGTGTTTTTTTCCCACTCATTCACTCATTACTGACTAGGCCAGGCTTTATTGCCCATCCCTAAATGCACAGCAGGCAGTTAAGAGTCAATCATTAGAGCCACATCTGGGCCAGACCAGGTAAGAATGGAGTCTCCTTCCCTAAAGGAATTAGTGTATTATGGGGAGAGGTGGATAAAAACCAAATCCAAATTTCTGTTTTTGAGTGAGTAGTATATTTTGTTGAACGTCGTCCTGTTTTAGAGATCTTATATTGTTACGCTGGATTTAATCAGGAGTTGTACAATCAGGAGTTGTACAATCACTGCGGAAGATACATCCAACATGTAATATCTTCCAAATATGTGGGAAAGAAGGTAATTTTTGTAACACTTAGTATTATTCTAACTTGCATTTCTATAACATGTCTACATAATAGTATGACGAAAGTGTGGACTGCAGATGCTGGAGATTAGAATCGAGAGAGTGGTGCTGGAAAAGCACAGCAGGTCAGGCAGCATCCAAGGATTTTACAACAGCGTCATTGTAAAAAATCTACCACTAAACTACTTAAGGAGCCATTGGGACAAGTGAAAACTTTTGTCAAGTGGATATGTTTTGAGGAGCATCTTAAGAGGAAAAAGAGTGGCAGATATGTTTACAGAAGTTGTTGCAAAGATTTAGCCTTAGGCTGTTGAATGTGTTACTTTTGAAACTCAATGAGAAATTTTGATGACAACATGTTTTGTTTTGGCATGTTAATATTTTTGTTTGAAGACATGAACCAACTGCAAGTAGTCTTACGGGGCTGAAGTTTACTTTTTTTTGGATAAATGTGATTTGTAGCAGGTTTTTTTGAAGGGGTTTCTTGCTGTGAGGACAACTAAAATTTCTGCAATATCATACCAAACATATTCAGTAACTACCTAATCCCCCCACCAAAGGTGTTTCTAATGTTTGATTCTGTACCCATCTCACCTAACAATTTGCTGCACAGCAGATAGGTGATGAAAGATTTGCACCCATGCCATGTTTAAAAGACCAGTGTGCACCCAACAAGCATTGCCTATCTGATGTTCTCATTGACTGGCAATATCATGGCACAGCAGGAACAGGACCACACTGCTCACAGCTGGCATTTCATGCAGGCACATAATCAGAACCACACTGCTCACAGTTGGCATTTCATGCAGGCACATAATCAGACAATTCCAAACATGAGTGCTTTATTGACAGGCACCAAAAGTAAACACAGACAAAATGAGTCAATACAGCTGTTCAGTCACACTATGCAAACCAAATGCTGGCATTATAAGCAACAACTATTGGACAATCCATGATGGTCTTCAGCACCCAGTTCAGGTCAAATGGAACTTGGTGTCAAAATAAATGCCCTGCCTGACTCGTATGCTCATTAGAAATGAGCTCTGTCATCCCCAAGGAGAGCTTCCTCCAGCTCCAGCTCCTTCTCCTTCTCCTCAAAAGACTACAGTCATGACCCTGGCTCCTCAGTATCTATCACATCTCCTTGTTGCCTGCTTAGTTGTGCAGAACACCGCATGCCAGGACAACACAGCAAGCTGCAGAACCACATCTTTGGCATCCTTATCATTTGCTCCACTGTGGCCTTAATCACAGGACATGAACTAACTTGGCAATGGTACTGCGCAGTGGTGAGCACTGTCAGTAAACCTCTTCCCACAGATTACCATGCCCTCTGATGCTGTTCCACATAGCTCCTGCAGACTTTGAGTCTCCCCAATCAGTCACCATCCTTGTCTCCATACTTTCCCTATCAACCTTGTCTCCACCACCTCTTTCAGCAGTGATCACCCTCTTGCATCTTCCTTAACGATTGACAGAGACCAAGGATTGCATCTACCCAGGACTACCCTTGACCGACTTCGATGAGCAGCCCCTAGACATATCTAACCAATCCCTGATGATTGTCATTGCAGCTCCCTGACTGATCATATGCTATTCCCCCTAATTGCTGCTGCTGGCCCTACAACACTGACCTTTTCCACTCTCCAGACTTTGATCAGACAGCTTCCCTGATGGTGAGCAGCCCAAGCTTCGACTGACTGAGACCAAGTTCTGGAAGTGTGCAGACTGTGCCCATGGTTGACTTTACTGAGAGTCTCTGTCCAAGACTGTTCACCCCTCAAACCAACTCCAACAACCCACCACTCCCCCCCATTGATGGAACAAAGGCCCCAACCACTTTCTAATATAATCATTTGGTTGAAAAATTTGAGCAGTTTGCTGTACAGGCAGCTAGCACATGCTGTAGGTATTAGATTGACATCTCAGTGTACCATAGAGCAAGATGTACCCCCACCATACAGATCTCTATTGAGAAGAAGCCTGTCCGTGTGTCTGCACAAAAGATCTCATGCGTATACAGTGCTGATAGCTTTTGGCTCTGGCTGAGACACCAACATGTGAAGAAAAAGCATGGCAAGGCAAGTTATGGATGCTGTGAGCATGCGGGAAGGTGCTACATGAGTCAACTCTCAGTTAGCCAGCTCTAGGAGAGCAGCAAGCAGTGATGAGATGCAGTCTAGTCCAGTTCGTGAACTGGGTGGCTGTCCTTGTGTGCAAAGAGTCCCTGCCCAAGCCGTTCAGTGTCAGTTTCCAGCAATACAAGCCTGTGTTTTCGAAGAATCATACAAGTGGATCAGAGAGGTGTGATGATGGTCATGAAGAACTGGCAAATGTGAGATGCCAGTGCCCATGAACAAGATGTGTGAATGGCTGGCATCCATGGATTGTGCCCCGAAATGTTGTTTGGTGCTGAGCAACATGGAGGCTGACAGCTGCAACGGCAAGCTGAGATATCCGCTCTAACCTCCATGTCAAGAATTCTTGATTTCTAATTTTTTTGTTGTATTTGGTAAGATACGAAGTTCAATGTTAGTGGAGAGAGTTATGGCATTAATAAGGTGTTTAACAAGATATAGTCCCCTTTAATTGTCAACTTGCTGCTTCCTCGCGAGAAACTTACTTCACCGCTTGACAAACATAGAAGAATGCAGCGCAGTACAGGCCCTTTGGCCCTCGATTTTGCGCCGATCCAAGCCCACCTAACCTATACTAACCCACTATCCTCCATATACCTATCCAATGCCCACTTAAATGCCCATAAAGAGGGAGAGTCCACCACTGCTACTGGCAGGGCATTCCATGAACTTACGACTCGCTGAGTGAAGAACCTACCCCTAACTTCAGTCCTATATCTACCCCCCCCTTAATTTAAAGCTATGCCCCCTTGTAATACCCGACTCCATACGCGGGAAAAGGCTCACACTGTCAACCCTATCTAACCCCCTAATCATCTTGCCCTCATCAGTAAGGCAGTATTTAAATTAATATAGTAGCAAGGAGTCCTAGGAAGATTGAAATAAATCGGAAAAGAAGGAAAACTCATCTTTGGTTACAGTCATACCTAACACCGAAGAAAATGATTGTGGCAGTTGGAAGCTAATCAATTCAAATCCAGGACATGATGAGGATTTTTTCTCAATGATCAGTTCAATTTAAAAATCCTCTGAAGCTGCCTATGCTGCAAGACCAGGAGAACACCTGCTTTAGTTAATAAGAGGCAAGTTTGTGCCTCACAAGTGCCAGGCAATTACCATCTCCAACAAGGGAGAATCTAACAATCTTCATTTGACATTTAATTACATTACCATCACTGAATCCCTCTCCATTGACATCCCAGGCATTACTATTGAACAGAAATAAACTGACTAGACAAATAAAAACTGTGGATGCAGGAGCAAGTGAGAGGCAGGAAGTTGCGCAGTGAGTAATCTACCTCAGGACTTTTCAAAGCCTGTCCACCATCTGCACGGCATAAGTCAGGAGTGTGAAGGAAGTCTCTCCACTTATCCAGATGAATGTAGATCCGCCAACACACAAGAAGCTTGATACAATACTGGATAACACAGCCTATTTAATTAGTATCCCATCTATAATCTTAAATGTTCACTCTACACCATTCTCATTACAACATTCATTACAGCAACTTGCTAAGGCTGCTTCAACAGCACCTTCCAAATACATGGCTTTTATCACCTAGAAAGACAAGGGGCAGCAACATACTACCACCTACAAGTGTCCCCTCAAAGCAGACACACTGTTCTAACTTGGAATTATATGACGTTTCCCCTTCACTGTTTTTGGGTCAAAATCCTGGACTTCTCTTCCTCATCATATTATACATGAATATGCATCTGGTGGACTGCAGTAGTTCAAGATGGTGGTACACAATCAACTTCTCAAGAACAATTAAGACCCACCAGCAAATGATAGCCTTAACAGAAATGCTCATATCCCACAAGGGAATTAAAAATAAAACACCTGAGTATCTTCATAACGTGTGGAAGAGTGATAGTTTATTACTATTATCCAGCTAAATTTACCATATACCACTTTCATTTCTTTGCTGCCAAATGTCATGGCACTTGACATACTCAGCTTTGCCTTTAGTGCCAAAATGTGCCATGTAATTGTACATACAGCATTTTTATTGAATTGTACACATTCTACAAGACAGTACAAGGGCCGTATCATATCAAGAAAATTAAATGATACTATTGGTTGCAAGCCCTGACAATAAGACAACAAACAAAACTAAATTTAGAAAATAAATTACAGACAACTCGCACAATATAAAAGTCTTAGAATATCATTGTTGCTCCTCCTTGTAACCAGAATAAAGCTTCACAATGATACTATAAAGTCAGCAGTACTCTTATTTTCTTAAACCTTTGCTGCTGCAGACATATCTCAACCATTTAATTACACAACAACACATGATAAATTGGTATAATTACCACATCTCATAATAGGTACCTATAATTAAATTTAAAACAACAACCTGAAATCAGAGTTCAGACAGTTTACAAAGGGTTTTTGCCTTCTTACATTTTTTGCTGTCATCTGGAGCTAATTTTTCTCTTCTGGAGACAGCAGCAATGATTATTTACACATTTAAAAATACTAGTACACAGCATGAATAAAACTATTTTCCTAGCTTCCATGTTTTTTATTAGCTGATGTCTTCTTCTTCACTTCTCTCTCCCAAGGCATGTCCTTGAAGATTTTTCACTGAACCACAGGTAAATGCTGTGATGTTTGTTTACTTTGTGGTGGAGCAAGGATGCAGGCCACAAGTCAACCTCAATCCAAGCAGGAATTAAATCCAGCCCTCCATTATCACTTGAGGCAGTGACAAAAAGGGAACAATTGAGGAGTATGTACTATCCACCTATCATAAACATTCTTATTAATAGTCAAACACAGATTTGGGAAACAGAGTCTTCTGTAGCATGATAACTAAATTTCTCCTTGCTTACTGTACTTTTGTGACTTCTACCATGAGGCACTCACTCTTGGCATCCATGTATAGTGATTCAATGAATAAACAGTACAAGCCAGATTGTGGTCCCATGAACTCTTGACATGATGTTAGAGTATAGCTGGGATCCATTGTTGAAGATCTGTTCAGAACCATAGCTACTAAAAGATGAACACGGGTATATTCAGACCCACTAAAAGCTGCTAAAGGCCATAGAAAGCCACAGAATAAGAAACTACAGAAGGTTGTGTGCATAGCCCAGACCATCACGGAAGCCAATTTTCCTTCCATGGACTCTATTTATATTTTCTCATTGTCAGGGAATGGCTGCCAACACCATCAGTGACCCCTTCTCATCCTGTTAATGCTCTCCTACAACCTCTTCCGTCAGGCAGAAGATACTGAAGCTTGAACACACGCACTTCAGATTAAGGAACAGCTTCTTCCCAGCCATTATTAGACTGACGAATGGACTCTCTAACTTCAAATAACTGCTTGTTACTGTTGGTCTTGCCTATCACATGTCCTGTGATTAGATAGATTAGATTCCCTACAGTGTAGAAACAGGCCCTTCGGCCCAACAAGTCCACACCGACCCTCTGAAGAGTAACTCACCCAGACTGATTTCCCTATATTTCCCGCTGACTAATGCACCTAACACCATTATTGGCAATTTAGCATGGCCAATTCACCTGACCGGCACATCTTTTGGAATGTGGGAGGAAACCGGAGTAAACGAGTGAGAGACTATCACACATCTGCTGAAATGTGCCTTTGCAAAGGAAGCTGGAAAGAGATGTAGTGGTTTTTTTGTTAAGTATAGAGGAGAAAGTGAGGTCTGCAGATGCTGGAGATCAGAGATGGAAATGTGTTGCTGGAAAAGCGCAGCAGGTCAGGCAGC
>NC_057733.1:39893799-40003532 GCF_004010195.1 Chiloscyllium plagiosum | reverse complement strand
AAATACAGCAGGGCTGGGAGCTAGGACCTGGTGTGGGGCTGGAGCTGGGAGTGGGGGCGGGGTTCGGCACGGGCGGGGATCGGCACGGGGGTGGGGCATGCCTTTACTTTTAACGATGCTGAACATCAAAATAGACTTCAAATGTAAATTAATAACTGGTGTTTAATCCTATTTTAAAGCCTGGTCCATTTTGTTTGCTTTCAGAATTTGAAATGCTTAATGATCTCCCAGAGTGATCTCACACCTCAAGGCTGCTTTGTGGTCTTTGATTTATGCTGCTACGTATATGATACTGTGCACTCTGAAACCACCTTGCATCAACAGAGAAATTACAATACAAATGCAACTTAAGTCATTCTTGGCTTAAGAATGTTCCAAGTGAAAGATGAAGTTTGACTTTTTTTTTCCAATTTCTTTTTAATGATTGCTCTTACAATTTATAAAAACGTGAAAAATTTTAAATTACAGCATGTTGCAACAAAATTGGAATATATTCAGTCTCCATGATGGATATTAATTTGAGCAAGGAAGTGTAGGTTTCTTTTATTCATATCTAAGATAGGAACACTGCCTCTATGTCTACATATTTTTCATTGTCATCAATCTCTATGAATTGCTGATTAGATATCCACACTTTGGGTCCAATGTTTAGTAAGGCAAATTTACAGCTAACTAAAACCTTGTCAGTTAAGTTCCTCTAATCTAAATTCAAATATTTTCCTGACCTGCAGCACCTGATATATGATTCTCAGATTCTGTCTTAGTTAGTTCTATTAACTTTGCATCACCATGTAACTCTGTGGTCACAATTAATGAATTCTTGGTGCACTAAACTAAAACAAAATAATGGGAAAATCTCTCAGGTTGGCTATTGTACACTAGTTTTTTATATGCTTTTCCATGAAATATGGGTGCCATTGGCAAGACCAGCATTTAACATAAGAATATATGAACCAGGAGTAGGATGGTGGCGCAGTGGTTAGCACTGCTACCTCACAATGCCAGGATCTGGGTTCAATTCCAATCTCAGGTGACTGTGTGGAGTTTGCTTGTGTCTGTGTGGGTCTGCTCCTGTTTCCTCCCACAATCCAAAGATATGCAGGTTAGGTGAATTGGCCAAGCTAAATTGCTCAGAGTGTTCAGGGATGTGTAGGTTTGATGAATTAGTCGGGGTAAATACAGGGTAGGGGGATGGCTCTGTGTGGGTTGCTCTTTGGAGGATCAGTGTGGACTTGTTGGGCTGAAGGGCCTGTTTCCACACTGTAGGGATTCTAAAGAATTCTAAGAGTAGGCCATCTGGCCTGTCAAGCCTGCTCTGCCATTCAATAAGATCATGGCTGATCAGTCTCACTTACCTGCCCACTCACTATAACTCTTAATTCAAAAGTCTATTTTAGCCTTAAAAACATTCAATAAGGCAGCTTCAGTAGGCAGGGAATTCCACAGGTTCACAGCCCTTTGGGTGAAGAAGTTCCTCCTCAACTCAGTCCTAAATCTGCTCTCCCTTATCCAATTGAACAACTTGCTGGATCATTTAAGGTTCAACCACATTACCAGGTAAAAATACCAGATATCCGTCACTAAAGGACATTAATGAGCCAGCTAGGTTTTTACAACAATCAATGATGATTTCATACTCATCTTCACAGATGGTAGCTGTTGTTTAAACCCCCGATTCCGCTACTGTGTTGAACCATTGTTCCCATAGATTTACCCAGGGACACTAGAGTACTAGATCAGTAACATTATCACACTCTCCTACCGTCTTTCTAGGAGGTTAAATGAATCCCAGTGAAATTTAATGTTTAAAATCTTCCCATGCAATTCACTGAACATTGAAAAGTAGTTCAATTAATTTAGAGCCGTAGGTACAAGTTAGCACAATAATATTTCACGTCAGTTCAAAAACTGGGGAACATCAACAGTAGTCCTGGCCAGGCTAGACTAAGAATAAAAATGCCTTTGGGTTTTTACATGTCACCCACTAAAAAGATCTATTAAAACAAATGAAATCGAAGAGTCTCTGGCTCACTTACAAGCTGCTGCCAGCTAAATTTTAAAAAATGGGGTCGATACTGTTCCCAGTAGATCTCCTTGGCAGTCACCGCTAACTACAAAATAATTAAGGATTCAACCAAATAAAGTTGAATTAGTGTACCAACTAGAGTGACTCATCAAAGCAGCTATTCTTCAGGGAATACATACATGTATAACGTAGATGTGGGTTTGGAGTAAATTATAGCCTGTGGCTATAAAACTTTGTTTTACATGTTGAAGGGGTGGAAGCAACAACAGACAGAATAATCAGGGTGGGAAAAAGCCCAGCAGTATGTTTGAACATAGAGAAACATAAGTAAGTCATGAAAGAGCACAGATAATGCCATCGATCATTTCAGCCAGAGAGAGTTGGACTTGTAGTGATTGAACAGGGACTAACAGTCATCGAGGTGATAGTTAACAGTATAATGGAATCGATTGCAGCTGAAGTGGAAAATCAAGCAACTTAAAGATGTCTTATGGGCAGCTTCTTCATTTTTAAGGCCTCTGGTTTACAAATGCAAATGCACACTTAAAGCCATACTTGGTCTTAGTGTTAACTTTGAAAATGAGACAATAACCAAGTTTCTTAATTGGTGTCCATTCTCATTAAACTTTCGAAACATGTCATTTTAGTCACTTCAGAACAGTATTTCATCACTGTAGCACTTTTGAAAATAAAATGCTTCTTATATCCATCCGTAAGATTTCTGCAGAGGTCAATTTATGGCCATATTTGAACAATAGAGCAACATTGCTCCCCAACAATGCATTACTTCAATTCTTCCTGCCAGCAATCCCTGAAATAGAAATTAAAACTAAATTAAGCATTAGCAGAACAATGGAGCAAGGGCAGAGAATTGAGAGTATTGGACAGTGCATGCCAAGAGACAGCAGAACCACAAATGGCTGAAGAGACTCCTGTGCTGTATAACCTTATAATACTTTCTTACAAAACAATGTTTTCTCAGTTCCATCCAATATTATGACACATAGTATGTTTCTTTTATCATTTTACAGCAGATGGGAAAAGCAGAGGCTCTTGTTAGCCTGGTTTAAATTTAGAAGCATAATCGTCAAAAAGCAGAGGCACAATTTGGACAGTTTAGTAGCTTTAAAACATATTTTGCTAATTCGTTGAAGTTCATAATCAGTCGTTCCAACATAATCTCTGGAGAATCCAGTTAATGCACTATATTTCTTCATGTTATTGTTAATGATAAGCAGAAATTGAGGATTTACAGGAACGGAAAGAATTATGCACACTTACAGAGCCCCTGGGAACAGTATTATATCTTACTACTGCAAATGAGTCAGTAGCAAGTATGATATATCATTTTAATTCTTACCACTGTCCCCACATTTTTTATATAGTGATATTTCGAAATCATACTGGCATTTTTAAAAAAAAAATTAAAATACCTGCTTTTCCCCTGAAGGTTGTGGAATGATTGGTGGTTTATTTAATTATAGATAATGAAGGGACAGTGGTGAATGTCTCCAATTATAATCCTCAGACATTAAGGATGGAAATGATTATTGGACAGATGCAATTTTGTTGCGCTAACTCATGCCGAGTATTGGAATGGGATTCCAAAAATCTCCAGTGCAATTCTCCAAAATAGTGAACAGCTAATCATTGTGGATTCTTAGTTGAAATTATGGACTAATCATTTTTTTAAAAAAAAGATCATGTCAACTAAAATGTCTATTCATCAATTCCTGAGCAGTCTTGTGCATCTAGGATAGTCAAAAGTGACCAAATCACAAATAAGTAATTCATTTTTGGTAGATTTTTAGAAGCCAAAAATAAATGCATTGAATCTAACTGAATGAATGGTGCAAAAAGCAAAATATTGTAAATCCTGGGAAATTGATATAATAATACAGGATGCAGAAAATGTCCAGCAAGCCTACCAAGATAAACAAAATTAATGTTTCAGGGTGTTAGCTTATCATTAGAAGTAGGATAAATATATTTCTACTTTAATTCAGCATCAGTATTTGTCTTTTGAAGATACAAGGAGCATTACAGTGCCAATTGCTGACTTGACACCACCTCACTTACACCTAAAAATCACATAGCAACACAGCCAACTTGAACCACAGACTTTCTGTCGGAGGTACTCGGTTCTGGTTTTGGTCACTGAAGCTCCCAGCAGAAACAGGCAGGGGCCTCATTAATTTTAACAAGTCAGGATTAAGTAATGTTATCGGGACTCTGGCTCCATTTTTGTCTTCACCTGTATTGTGACCACTTACTTCTCAACATTTCCACATGTCATGTACAGCACACTCTAGGGGGTGGAGTGCTTAAAAGGTTGCAGTCGGAAAAACTGGAAGCAACCCAGTCACTTCATTACCTCAGCCACTTGGGTGTTTCAAGATTTAGAACATTACAGCGCAGTACAGGCCCTTCGGCTGCTATCTTTAATCTTGCTGCTGTAAGTTCCGCAAAACAAAACCCCAACTAAAACTTACTGTTCCCTTTCAACTACAATACTTCCACACCTCTCCTTTAAAGGTGTTCCTTCGGATCCATTCAAACTTAACTGCCTCACAGAATTTCCTGTCCTCCCACCCAATCATTCTGGCAGCTCTGTTTAACATGCTAAATGAGACTCAACCACAAAATTTGATTGGGTCTCCCATTAACCACACTGCCCTGTTCACTGCCTACACATCGTGTGTCGACTTGAAAATTGACCTCTCTACCTTCAAATTAGAAACAGAAGTCACTTTACTCACCAATATCATTCAAACTGCAATGGAAACCAGTTAAGCAGTAAAGGTAGCTTTAGTTTTTACTTTAATGTGTAAACCCCTTTTTGTAATTAACATTTTAAAAATGGGAGCCTCAATTCATCATTTGTAGGTAAATAACATCACCAGACTTCAGAAAATCTAGGGAAGGTATGTAAATAACAACTCATTTTCCATGTAAAAGGTTGCTACTTCCATTCCATTGAGAGTGAAATTGGTTTTCTCCTGTGCTTAGCAGGAAATGAATGGCCTCAAAATTGACTTCTAAATTGCTCTGGTAATCCCGGTGTCAGAAAGCTGCATTTTAAACAGAGTACAAAGTTTTAAAAAAATCACATAACATCAAGTTATAGTCCAACAGGTTTAATTGGAAGCACTAGCTTTCAGAGCACTGCTCCTTCATCAAGTGGTTGTGGAGCTAACTGATATGAAGAAGCCCTCCTGAAGAAGGGCTTATGCCCGAAACGTCGATTCTCCTGCTCCATGGATGCTGCCTGACTACTGCGCTTTTCCAGCAACACATTTTTCAGCTCTGATCTCCAGCATCTGCAGTCCTCACTTTCTCCTCCTTGCTAACTGATATGCATTGAAAGACCCTGCGTGTTTCAGGCAATAAGCCCGCTTTATCTGCGTATCCAGGTTCTATCATATAAACAGGTCCTGAAGATTTTTGAACTGGTTGGGGCAAAAGAGTTCCCACAAAGGTCAATTTGGAATTATTCCTGTGGAGCTCTGACGAGCAACAATGAACCTCCAGACCGTCAGGAAAATCTAATGTCAATAAGCCTCAATATAGCAACCCATATTGCAAAAACTGTTTTTCTCCTCTCAGCTTGCAGGCTTGATCTAAACGAGTCGGGGGTCCTTGATCTCAGGAACTGCTTTACTCAGTCTAGAGGTTCCCTGTCAGTGTGCCATGGGCAGTCCATCTCCCACATGTCAAAATCAGGCTACTCCTAGCTGTCCCAATGTTAGACTAAAGATTTCTTAGGCCTTTGAGAATGTCACAAAGTTAACATGCCTTCATTGATTATGTATTTATTGTACAAGCGTAGCCAACGAGAGACAGTGGATCTTTCTATGATGTACTTTTTGGGAGCAATCCAGATATCATGTTATAATGAACATTGCAAGGGGAAGCATGGTTAAATCAAGGCAAATTGCTCTCAACCTTACCTTACTAATTTGAAATCAGCAGGAATGCTCCTGAGATGTGCTATACTGTATCCGTCTAAATTACCCCCAGGAAGAAAAGAAAGAAAATTGAGAATGGCTGATAACTGCTGTTTTCACTTTTTACTGCATGGTAGTTTGATCAAACTCTATTCTTTAAGTTCAATTTGTTAATTTTGTTTTATTCTGTCAATTGATGTGGGCACTGTAGGCAATTCCAGTATTTGTTGCATATCCCTAATTGCCCTGACAGGTGACAGTGAGAACCATCTCCTTGAACTGCTATAGCCTGTGTGTTGTGGATACATCCACACAGTGCTGCTCAAGATCAAGTTCCACCATTTTGACTTTGCATCTATAATAGAATAACAAAACACTTCCAAGTCAGGAAGACGAGTGGCTTGGAGGGATCTTGCAGGTTGCTGTGTTGCCACGCACTTGCTGCCCTTCTCCTTCTGGGATGTTGGGATTGCTGATTTGGAAAGTGTTGTTAAAAGAGCTTGACAGGTTGCTGCAGTGCATCTTGCTACACAATGGTTCCACAGTACATCAGTATGGGAGGTCATGGATGGAATGCCATTTAAACAGACTGCTTACCTCTGAATGGTGTTGAGCTTGATGAATGCTGCTGGAGCTGTATTCATCTAGAGAAGTGGAGAATATTTCATTATACACCTGATGTGTCTTGCAGATTAAGGCAAGTAGACTTAGGTGAATTAATCCCCACAGAAGCCTCAGCATCTGACCTACTCTTGTAGCCAGAGTACTTATGAAAATTAAATACACAGGTGATGTAAATCTGAAAAACAAAGTACTGGAAATACTTAACAGATTACACAGCAGAGGCACAGCATTACAATAGACAATAGGTGCAGGAGTATGCCATTCTGCCCTTCGAGCCTGCACCACCATTCTATATGATCATGGCTGATCATCCTTAATCAGTATCCTGTTGCTGCCTTATCTCTATAACCCTTGATTCCACAATCCTTGAGAGCTCTATCCAATGCTTTTTTAAATGAATCCAGAGACTGGGTCTCCACTGCCCTCTGGGGCAGAGCATTCCACACAGCCACCACTCTCTGGGTGAAGAAGTTTCTCCTCATCTCTGTCCTAAATGGTCTACCCTTTATTTTTAAGCTGTGTCCTCTGGTTTGGTACTCACCCATCAGCGGAAACATGTTTCCTGCCTCCAGAGTATCCAATCCTTTAATAATCTTATATGTCTCAATCAGATCCCCTCTCAGTCTTCTAAACTCAAGGGGAAACAAGCGCAGTCGGTCCAGTCTATCAGTGTAAGATAGTCCTGCCATTCCAGGAATTGACCTCGTGAACCTATGCTGCATTCCCTCAATAGCCAGAATGTCTTTCGTCAAATTTGGAGACCAGAACTGCACACAATATTCCAGTTTCGGTCTCACCAGGGCCTTGTACAGCTGCAGAAGAACCTCTTTGCTTCTATACTCAATCCCTCTTGTTATGAAGGCAGCATGTATTTAGCTTTCTTCACTACCTGCTGTACCTGCATGCTTGCCTTCATTGACTGGTGTACAAGAACACCCAGATCTCTTTGCATTGTCCCTTTACCTAACTTGACTATATTTAGGTAGTAATCTGCCTTCCTGTTCTTGCCACCAAAGTGGATAACCATACATTTATCCACATTAAACTGCATCTGCCATGCATCTGACCACTCATCTCACCTGTCCAAGTCACCCTGTAATCTCCTAACATCCTCCTCACATTTCATCCTGCTACCCAGCTTAGTATCATCAGCAAATTTGCTAATGTTATTACTAATACCATCTTCTATATCATTAATATTTATTGTAAAAAGCTGCAGTCACAGCACTGATCCCTGCGGTTACCCCACTGGTCACTGCCTGCCATTCCGAAATGGAGCCATTTACCACGACTCTTTGTTTCCTGTCAGCCAACCAACTTTCAATCCAAGTTAGTACTTTGCCCCCAATACCAAGCGCCCTAATTTTGCTCACTAACATCCTATGTGGGACTTTATCAAAAGCTTTCTGAAATTCCAGGTACACTACATCTACTGGATCTCCCTCGTCCACCTTCAGAGTTACATCCTCAAAATATTACAGAAGATTAGTCAAACATGATTTCCCCTTCATAAATCCATGCTGATTCTGACCTATCCTGTTACTACTATCCAGATGTGTCGTAATTTCATCCTTTATAATAGACTCCAGCATCTTTCCCACCACTGAGGTCAGACTAACTGGTCTATAATTTCCTGCTTTCTCTCTCCCACCTTTCTTAAAATGTGGTACAACATTAGCCACCCTCCAATCCGCAGGAACTGATCCTCTTCTGCCATTTCTTTGTTCCCCGTAATATATTCCCCTGTTTCTGTCTTCAAGGGCCCAATTTTAGACTTAACCATTTTTTTTGCCTTTCACATACCTAAAAAAGCTTTTACTATCCTCCTTTAAATCTTTGGCCAGTTTACCCTCGTACCTCATTTTTTCTCTGTATTTCCTTCTTAGTAATCCTCTGTTGTTCTTTAAAAGCTTGCCAGTCCTCCTTTTTCCCACTTATCTTTGCTATGTTATACTTTTTTTCTTTTAACTTTATATGTTTCTTAACTTCCCTCGTCAGTCATGGCCACCCCTGCCTCCTCCTAGGATCTTTCTTCCTTTTTGGAATGAACTGATCCTGCAACTTCTGCATTATACACAGAAATATCTGCCATTGTTCCTCCACTGTCATCCCTGCTAAGGTATTGCACCATTGAACTTTGGCCAGCTCCTTCCTCATAGCTCCATAGTTCCCTTTATTCAACTGAAATATTGTCACTTCTGATTGTACCCTCTCCGTCTCAAATTGCAGATTGAAGCTTATTGTATTATGGTCACTACTTCCCAATGGCTCCTTCACTTCGAGGTCCCTGATCAATTCTGGTTTATTGCACAACACCAAATCCAGAATTGCCTTCTATCTGGTAGGGTCCAGCACCAGCTGTTCTAAGAAGCCATCTTGGAGGCACTCCACAAAGTCTCTTTCTTGAGGTCCAATACCATCCTGATTCTCCCAGTCTTACCTGCATGTTGAAATCCACCATAACAACTGTAGTAACATCTTTGCAACAGGCCAATTTCAGCTCCTGATTCAACTTACACCCTACACCCATACTACTGTTTAGGAGCCTGTAGATAACTCCCAAGAGGGTCTTTTTACCCTTAGAATTTCTCATCTCTATCCATACTGACTCTACATCCCCTGATTCTAGGTCCCCCCGCGCAAGGGATTGAATATCATCCCTTACCAACATGGCCACCCCACCCCCTCTGCCCGTCAGCCTGTCCTTACGATAGCACTTGTAGCCTTGAATATTCATTTCCCAGGCACTGTCCATTTGAAGCCACGTCTCAGTTATCCCCACAGTATCGTATCTGCCAATTTCCAAAAAAGCCTCAAGCTCATCCATCTTATTTCTAATGCTTCGTGCATTCATATAGAATATTTTTAATTTGTTACTGCCCTCACCCTTCCCATCAACTCCTATTTCACTCAACCTTACAGCATGAACCCTTTTTGAGTTTTCTGCTTCATTGATACAGTTGTCTTTCTTGACTTCCCTTGTCCTAACTTTCCCTTCAATTTCCTTCTTAAACATCCAGTTTGTCCCCTCCCCCCGCTACTTAGTTTAAACGTAGCTGTGTTGCAGTAGCAAACTTGCCTGCCAGAATGCTGGTCCCCAACCTATTAAGGTGCAAACCATCTCTCTTGTATAATTTATGCTTACCACAAAACATACCCCAGTGATCCAATAATTTAAATCCTTGCTTCCTGCACCAGTTCCCCAGCAACATGTTCAAGTCCATTATCTCCCTGTTTCTGGCCTGACCAGCCCGAGGAACTGGAAGCAAACCAGAGATAACCACCCTGGAACGTCCTACTTTTCAGCCTGCTTCCTAGTTCTCCGAAGTCCCGCTGTAGTATGTTCCTCCTCTTCTTCCCGACAACATTTGTGCCGACATGTACCACCACCTCTGGCTCTTCACCTTCGTCCTTGAGGATTTCCTGCACTCTGTCTGTGATGTCTTTAACCCTGGCACCAGGAAGTCAACACACCATCCTTAAGTCCCGCCTGCTGCCACAAAAACCCCGGTCAGTTCCTCTCACTATGGAGTCCCCTATTACCACGGCTCTGTGTGATGTCTGACTCTTCCGCTCTTCCTCCACGCCAACGTTTGATTGACAGACCTGGCCGCCTCGCGGACTGGCAGTGTCATCTGTCTCTACTGTTTCCAAAAGATTCAACTTGTTCCTGACAGGTACTTCCCTCGGGGTCTCTTGCACCTGTCTCCTCTCTGCCTTCCTCATCGTCTGCTTTCTTCTGCTCTCTTCTGGGAGCCTAAGGTCCTTGAGCTCTTTCATCAGTGCTGCAATATGGTCTGTCTCTGTCAGTAGCTGAACGTACACACACTTTCCATACTTATATGAGCCAGACACACCAGAGTCGTTGACCTCCCACATCAAGCACGTAGCACACTGAACCAGCTTGGCAGTCATGTCTTCACCCTCTTCAACTGTGGCGTAATCACTTCACTCAACCTCCTTGTCAAAGACTCCTGAGCTAAAGCCTCACTCTTCACTCCACAGGAACTTCCTTTGACCCTCTTTTTGGGGCATGTCTGTGGACTTTTAATTTAGGTTTGAGGAGGAGGGTGGGAGGGAGGCCCTGCTTTGTAGGACCTGGGGTCTAGAACACACCCACTCAAATAACAATCACTTACCTTCCCGACCGGCTTTGCGCTCCGACTTCACTTCCACCCAGCACCTGTCGTTCTCTGCTGCAAAAAAAGTTTGTTGGCTAGTCTAGTTACACTTCCATAAGTGCTGACCTCCATGGTTGTTAATGCGAGAGGAAGGTGGTGAAATTCTCTCTTGCTGGTGATGGTCATTGCCATGCACTTGTGTAGCACAAATGATACTTCTCACATCAGTTCAACTTTAATAGTTGTCTAATTCTTATTGAATGGATTATTTACTTGTTTCGTTTCCTTCTCAGACAACATTGATGGTCCACTTCCATGTTATTGGCTTCTCTTTGATAATTACTTGAAGTGATCACACTTCATGCATGATCTACATATTGAAAAATGGCATTTATTTAGGACAACTCAACTTAGCCTTACCCCTTCTCCAGTTTCCATCCTCTCCCAATGAATCATACATTTCTGGGACTTGTTAGCAAATGTCACAAGATAGAGATTAGGAACATGATCCCTGATAGTTTTCCCACCGATTGAGCCAATATTTGACCAAAATGTAATGGAAAACAAATTTCCAAGATTTCCCAACAATAATTGTATCCTTTAAATGAATAAAGAAGCTGTTTTGCCAATCATAACCAAAGCATGTTCAGTTTGCTTTTTGCTGTTCAACATTTTAAGTACTTGTGCATAATTCAGTGACAATTATTGAGAATTATCTCTGCTACAGAACAGAGAGGCACGAGTTTACAACAGTAGTTTTTGAAACAGAGACTGAGAAGAATCAAAATTGTACTCCAGTTACTTAGCACTGTTTGGAAATAGGAAGTGCATTCTCGCAAAGTGACCAAAACTGCCTGTACAAAAACTGACTTACTTTGTCACTCAAGATCTACAAATGTTTTAAAGTAGGTTTAGGTTTGACCAGGCCTTATAGAAATTGCCACCTGACCAACTCTTTTCCCAGGAAAAGCATTTTAAAATTTCATTTAGATGTAACATTTAGAAAAGCCCACACATTACATAAATTAAAATACTGTCAAAATCAATGGTAGGTTTTGTTTCTCCACAGATCATTTCATACTTAATTGGGAAAAAAGAATAAGTGGATAATGATGGATGGGAAAGTCAACATATAAAGTAAAATATTGGTTTTACATGCTACCCAATGAGACCAATTTTAACCAGACCCATCAATCAGCTAGCTCACTGAATTAAAACCAGGAATAATATTGAGTGAGGTACAAGATCAATATTCCACTTGATCCAATGATTTGAAATTGCTTTCAGAGTACCAAGAATTGCAGCAATAGATATGATGATGCCATAATCACAAAGTTTTAAGTTGCTGCATTACACGGATAAGTAAATGTGGAGAAGGAAGCAGTGAGTATTGAAACTATCTTGGATAGTTATTTCTCCATTATTGTTGCCAGTTTATGTGCTCTTCAGATTAGGAGGCTGGAATACAGTGTCACAGATCTTCCATAACCTTCATCAGATTATGCCACAACTTTCCTAGCAACAGGCAGGCATATATCATTTGAGTTTTCCGCTGTGCATTGGAATGGCTCTATTCTTTACTTGTCCAACCAATCAACAACAAAATTAAAACACCTACCTTACAGAAACATTTACAATCCTGTCCTCCATATAATAATCTGTGGGAAATAGAAGCCCAGTTAAGATGGTCCCAAAGCATTTATACAAACGTAAAGGTGATAAAGAATTTCCTGAAATGTATTTCATTTCAGTTTTTAAAGAAATGTGATGGAGCAATGTAAGAAAGACAAATCTTTTCATCGAAACATTTCTAACTGAGAAGGGACCTTGATTCCCCTTTCAACTGAAATTTTATGATTGTCAAATGATTCAAATCTAAAATGCGAGTCATACTGAAATAATTTTGTTGGCAAGGAAGACGACATTTTTACGACTTTAATTTTTGATATTAGCTTATGGAACTAGAAACATTTTACAAATAATGATTTAAATGTGGATGTTATCCTGTCACAACAGTTAAATGACTGATTTAACAGTCGTTAGTTATGGCCTTCTGTTGAACCAATGCCTCTAACAATCAAAACCGGATCATACAAAGATGAAAGAGCTAACCCAAAACTGAATGACTTTCAAAATCCATACCAATAAACTGATTGCACACTTGTAACTTGGAAGCACTGTTTATAGATTAATGGGTATGGATATATATGCAATAAATAAGAGCAAAGTGATACCGTTGAATTATTATTTCTATTTTATGAATTAGGAAGATAAAATCATGGAGTAACTGGTATTTGAATATTTATCAGGCAAGCATTCTTTAAAAATATCCTTCCCTTTGTTTGCTTGAATTGAATGTTGATTGCACTTCAATGGGAAATGTGTAATTCACAGAAATCATAAAAACTAATAGCACAAAAGTATGTAATTGTGAAAAGTATCAGGGGAATCTATTTTCTAACTTGAACAATTAACTCAGTGCGTCTCTTTGGAACAGGAGAAGTGGAAGTGGTTTATGGAAACCATTATTACTGATACAAGGATGTCCAACACTGGATGGAGTATGATTAGGAAATTGTCTCATATTATATTATGCTTTCTTTTCAGTCTCTTTGCACCATATAGTTTGGTTATATGTTTTCAAGTAAAGCTGCCTGTACTCCTTGTTAGCTGTTAGCAAGGCTTACTTTTCATTTGCTGAAATCCTTTAAAATCCTTCATGCTGATACAATTTCACTTTTTATACGAAAGTGCCCCAGTCAACATCTGCTTTGTATTCCTGCTGTTCACATACTCCTGACAAGGACAATGCCTCGCACACAGTAACAAACTCCAACAGGTGCACTGGCTTCCATTTCATGCATCAACCACCAATTTAGATTACTTTTTGATTAGATTAGATAACTTACAGTATGGAAATAGGCCCTTCGGCCCACCAAGTCCACACTGACCCGCCGAAGCGCAACCACCCAGATCCATTCCCCAACACCTAACACTACGGGCAATTTTAGCATGGCCAATTCACCTAACCTGCACATTCTTTGGACTGTGGGAGGAAACCAGAGCATCCGGAGGAAACCCACGTGTGGAGAATGTGCAAACTCCACACAGTCAGTCGCCTGAGGCAGGAATTGAACCTGGATCTCTGGCGCTGTGAGGCAGCAATGCTAACCACTGTGCTGCCCAAAAAAGTATACAAACATGACCCAGATGGAACTTGAACCCACAATCCCCAGCTCTAGAGGCTGATGCCTTATCCATTAGGCCACTGGGTCATCACTAATCTAATTTACTGTCTAACAGTTAGCATCATATTGATGCAGCTTATCATTGCCAACAAAGTATGCAAGCAATTATGAATTCAAACATTTAGTAGATAGCTTCTATGCCTATTATTGGACTTGTAGAGTTTTCTTTTCTGAACATGTTTGGCAAAACTCTGACATTGGATGAGTAAGAGAGTTGGAAAATCTGAAAATGCATTTCACTAATTCTTAAATCATTAATGAAGCAGTTAAAATGAGCAGTCTGACTATCAAGGTAATTCCAAAGTTTTCCAAAGGAAAATATGTTTACAATTCCAGATCATATGTTTCATCAGATTCCTATATGAAGAAAGCAGCTAACAATAGCCCATCTCAAAGTCTTCTGATACTTAATACAGAAGTGGTTTTGAAGGGATATTTTAGTTTGATCCATGTTATGTCAGTTTAAAGATTATTTTGCAATTAGGCAATTTTCACATTTTTCCAGTTTTCTGATAATTGCATTGCGATTTAGAAAGATGATCCAATGCATCTTCATTCAAATGTCTCCTGGTAACTCTACATAGAAAAATGGACATTTCCAATGTAAAGCCAAATATTTCCAAACATCGTAGATTTTGTGTTACCCCTAAAATTCCCCCCCCCCACCCAATTTGATGATGAACTTTGGTGGTGTGTTAATCAAGTAACACCTTCTCCAACAAACTTAAGTTCAACCTACGGAGAAGTACATTAACACTATTGTACTATTGGAAAGAAATGAACAAGGCTGAGCCCTATTTAAATGGAATGATTCTGCGAAAGGGATCTTTGTGCCGTTTGGATATTTTTCATGCTGCTTTTAATATTCCACATCACATGTCTTGTATGTGTCAGTTGATGGAAAGCATATTGGTGAGCAGTAGGAAAGGAAATTTAGTCCTCAGTAGGTTAATAATAATTTTAGCCAAATAAAACAATCTCTCATTTGCTCTTTAATTAGTTAAAATATTGACTATTGTACTTACTTGTAAATGTGGTAGCCTTTGTGCCAAAGAGGATGGAAAACATTTCTGTTAGCTGAACAAAAATTAAATGTCATGATAATTTTATAAACATTTCATATTCTAAAGATATATATTTTCCATTCAGCACATTCAAATTAGAACATTTCACATGACCAAAACCACAAGGTGCAAAAATAAGGCTGTGTCTATTGTCCAAAGGGATAGTTTGTGAATGTTTTGCAGGACACAACATTAAAGGCCAAAGATGTGAATTTAGCTTGATGGAATTTGTTCCTTTCAACACACTCAATCAAGAAATGTGGTTTTGTAAAATTATGTGATTAATAATGTTATAGAGTCAAACAGATGTATAGCGTGGAAACAGACCTCTCAGTCCAACCCATCCTTGCCGACCAGATATCCTAAATTAATCTAGTCCCATTTGCCGGCATTTGGCCCATATCCCTCTAAATCCTTCATGTTCATATACCCATCCAGATGCCTTTTAAATTTTGTAATTGTCGCAGCCTCCATCACTTCTTCTGGCAGCTCATTCCATACACACACCACCCTTTGCATGAAAAAGTTGCCCCTTAGGTCCCTTGTAAATCTTTCTGTCTCACCTTAAGTCTATGCCTTCTCATTTTGGACTCGCCTAGCCTGGGGTAAAGACCTTGGCTATTTACCCTATCCATTTTCCTCATGATTTTAGACCAGCCTCTAACGCTGCAGGAAAAATTGCCTCTCCCTGTAGCTCAAATCCTCCAACCCTGGCAACATCCTTGTAAATCGTTTCTGAACTCTTTCAAGTTTCATGACATCTTTTCTGTAGCTGGGAGACCAGAATTGAATGCAGTATTCCAAAAGTGGCCTCACCAATGTCCTATACAGTGCATATTTATTTTGAAAATGGACAAAATATACATACTGCAGGTATGTTTGTTAAAATCTAACTCACCAGGTGGGGAACTGGCACTCTTGAGTTGACCAGACAATGATACATCAATGCCCTCTGCCTCCTCAGTTACTTAGGCAAAAGTGAGGATTGCAGAAGCTGGAAATCAGAGTCTAGATTAGAATAGTGCTAGAAAAACACAGCAGGTCAGGCAGCATCCGAGGAGCAGGAAAATCGACGTTTCAGGCAAAAGCCCATTCCTAATGAAGGGCTTTTGCCCGAAACATCAATTTTCCTGCTCTTCGGATGCTGCCTGACCTGCTGTGCTTTTCCAGCACTATTCTAATCCAGACTCCTCAGTAACTTGCTTTGCCAAAATAAAAGTTATAGCTTGATTAAATGTAAGGCCAGGGTGACAATAAAATGAGGCGATGCAAACTGAAGGGATAAGCTTGTGGCATATTTTGGACAAAATGGCTGCTCATCCTACAAATGCAAGTATATTTAGAAAGCAGCTGGACAAGATATAGACATACAGCAAAAGGTATTCAGCACACTTGCCTTCGTTGCTCAGTCCTTTGATTTTCGGAGAAGGGAGGTGATGTTGAGGTTGTACAGAACATTGATGAGGCCTCTTTTGGCATACTGTGTCCAATTCTGGTCACCCAGTTATAGGAAGGATATTATTAAGCTGGAAAGGGTTCAGAAGATATTTACCAGAATGTTTCAGTGTATGGAGGGTTTGAGTTATAAAGGAAGACTGGATAGGCTGGGACATTTTTCAATGGAGCATGGGAGTTTGACAGGCAACCTTGTAGGGGGGAGTTTATAAAATGATGAGGGGTATAGATACGGTTAATTTCAAGACTTGGGGGCATATTTTTAAGGTGAGAGGAAAGAGATTTTAAAAAGCCGTGACGGTCAAATTTCTAACGCAGAGGGTGATTCGGTGGTAGAATGAACTTCCTGAGGAAGTGGTGGATGTGGATACAATACAACATTTAAAAGACATTTGGATAAGTGCATGAATATGAAACGTTTGGAGGGATACTGACCAGAGCAGGCAGGTAGGACTGGTTTAGTTTGGGTTTATGTTTGGCATGGACTGGATAAACTGAAGGGTCTGTTTCTGTGCTGTCTATGGCAGATCTTGAGTCTTTATGTCTATGAGTTATGTACGATTGTCTTTAGATGAACAGTGTTAATATTGAACCACTGCATGCTGGCTATTTATTCACTTCACTCTACAACTTTTAGTGGAAATAATGAATCATGCCAGCACTTATTCGTCTGAAAAACAAACTACTGGAAACATACCCCTGCTGGGGCTCACTGAATGCATGGTGCAAAAAGTGGTATGCCACAATGTGTAAAATCCAAAACAGTCGCAGCATTTGTTATTTCTCTCAAAGGATAATTGCAGATGACAACATTCACTGTAAAGTCCCAGAAAACTGGTCAGCTAGCCAAGAACTTTGACTTGGACAAAAATGGATATTATTTCTAGGAAAATGGATTTCACAGTACGGTCTCATACTGAAGCCTTCAGGGTAAGAATTAGTTGCTCTTGATTCTATATTTTCAATATTATTTTGCAATAGTAAATGCCCACTTGACTAAAGTATGTCACACACTGTTCAAAAGATCACAGTTTGTGGATGACTAGGGTTTATCTTAATACTTTATTTGAACAATTTAGCAGAGATTATAAGGAGAAAGGTACAATTTAATTTCAGGTGCTATTTTAAATAACCCTTGTAGTTAGGTCCACACTAGTAGTGGGGAAGGATCTCAATTTGAATCAAGCATTTTTTTTACACTGCGTAGACTTCAGTGGAAAAGAAATTCAGATGCACTTTTAACTAAGTTGTAGGTTTGCTTGAAACATGTTGGGTACAGCGGACATAAACCCAACATCCAACCCCCTTCCCATACTCCCTGCAGAGCCGATTGAAGAAAAACTAGTCACTTTCTACAGATTAATCATTTACATCGGCCTTTTTACACATTGATCTTTGTGTCACCTTGTTAATGTGAATTTCGAACGACACAAGTTTCAGATCCCGGACAGTTTTTTTTTCTCCGAAAGCCGCGGGAGAGACCCTGAGTGCCACCAATGGACTCTGACAGTCTTCCTGTGGAGACACTCTCCGGTGAATATCAGAACATTACAAGTAAATAGCATTTTTTATATCTTGTTAGAGTATAACTGATACAAAGGATTCTGACATCACAGGGCAGAATACAAATCTCGTTAACAATATGTGTTTTTAATTCTCACAATAGCTGGAGATCGCTGCCTTCCAGTGATAATATTAAACCGTTCTCAGAGACTTGTGAGTGTACTGTTCTCAATCCCCTGCTAATTGATAAAGGGGTAGGTAATATCTGATAATTTAGTATCAGTAGTGTGGTTAGTCTTCACATACTCTTGTTAACTGGCAGGGAAGTATATGAATGGAAACAGGAGATGGTTAATGGGATGTCTGATCAGGGGCTGACAGTCCTATTCAAAAAGTGAGTATTTTCACTCAGGGCTGGGAGTGAAATACACACGTTTGGCTCCACATGGCTTTGGTGGTTCAGGGACAGCCAGATTCTGCTGTGATCTCTGTCTCTGCCTGTGACTGGACAGGCATACAGTCAAATACTGTACATAGAGAATCATTCCAATAGGGGACCTTTAACCCTTGAATTCCCAATGCCTCTAAGCACCAGTGCTACAGAATATTTTACTGTTCGAGGTTCACAATATTTATCAACCTTAACAGCCATGACAAATGCTAGATTCTACAAATCAAGTGCTAGAAACATACTCCAGGAAAACGTTTGGAGATTCCTAACTGAACTGCGCGAGGGGTAGGTTTATGTCTCTGCATTGGCTCCCTCATCCTGTCTCGCTCTACGTCATCATCTCATTGGGCTGAATTTTGTTTTGGCTATGTGTTAATTTCATCAAGATTCATGCAGGGTCCCTCTCATGAAACCACAAAAGTTTTCTCGCATTATCGTCCCAAACATGTCCAGCCCAACTCTCTGGCCTTCCTCATATCTAATGCTAGCCCAAGTTTACTACTCGCTGCAGCCAGAGGAACTTGCCAGTGCCCAGCTCCTTGGAATCGATGGACATCCCTAGCATCGGTGCAATAATACAACACTGGCTGAAAACTCAGCCAAGTGTTGACACACATGCGAGCCTTTACCGGCAACCACAAACCTACACAGCTTGGCTGACACTTCCCCACACAAAAACAACTCAACTTTCTCCCCCCAGTCACCGTCTAGCCATACAGCTTACTCATCCTTAGCCAGATCCCATCCTATCACCTTCTCGAGGGTGTCAAAACTCTTTCCCCAATGTCTATTGTAGACCAGTATCTTAACATTGTTATGTGGTGGACCATCACAGATAGGGAAGCATTCAACAATACCAAACATTATCTTCTGTTCACAATCAACAGAAGTAAACAAGAAACAATCAGAGACAGCATTTTGACCTGAGCATTCATCAAATCATTTACCCATTGATCAATGACTATTTCACTGTCCATTATTGGTTGCGTGGTCCATTGCTCATCTACTGTAGCTGAGTGTGAATTAAGTCCTCTTTGGCCTGTACCAGCTGATCCACTGATCTCAGTCAAGCACAAGATTGTCCTTCCTCTCATCACTATTCTCACCCACTTGCTCAGAAAACTGCTCCCATTCTCCCATCCCATCCTTTTATTTTTGCCTGCTCCTATTGTGCCAAGCAGAGCACACTAGGATAATGCAGCACACCCTGTCTGGAGTATATTGCTGGTTCCCCCAGACATCGCCTGCCCCACCATGGCACTGATCAAAGCATGCTCAGCATTGTATCTGCGCTCAGATCAGTTGGACGGGGTGGACCCACAATGGACCCCATGACTCCTGCATCCTGGAGTACCTCATGTTCCTGTTGGATTTGAGAGTCCTAATGCCATGTGATACTAGTTACTGGGGAAAGAGGTGAAAAATGTGTTGCTGGAAAAGCGCAGCAGGTCAGGCAGCATCCAAGGAGCAGGAGAATCGACATTTCGGGCATAAGCCCTTCTTCAGGAATGAGGAAGGTGTGCCAAGAAGGCTAAGATAAAAGGTAGGGAGGAGGGACTTGGGCGAGGGATGTTGGGAATGCGATAGGTGGAAGGAGGTTAAGGTGAGGGTGATAGGCCGGAGCGGGGGTGGGGCGGAGAGGTGGGAAGAAGATTGCAGGTCAAGAAGGCGGTGCCTTCTGCCTTCCTAACCTGCAATCTTCTTCCCGACCACTCCGGGTACCACACACAAACTTCCAAGATGTGGTGAGTGATCTGTGATCAGTTGCACATTAATGGATTGGAACAACTTCCTATTGATGATGCCATGGTGTTGGTATGTGGCCCTCTCAGTGTGACATGTGTACAGCTGACAGTGCCCGGTACTTGGGGGCACCCAGCTATGTTTCTGACTCCCACTGCCCAGGAAGCAGGACTGACCTCATCATGAGTGATCAAAATGAATCAGTGTGATCTTGCACAGACGGTATCAGTCAGTGTCCTGATGTACACGTGGATGAAAGACTGAGAGATCACCCACACAGTCAGTCTCTGTAAGGAACTAGTCACAAAGAACATCAATGCAGCTTTCACCTTCATGGTTACTGAAATAGGATAGCTCCCCCACTCCTGCAGGATGTAGATTCCCAACCCAGCAGTTGGCACATTTCAGTCACAGTGTCCCATTGACACTGCACTTCATTCATCTCAAGGAAATAGCTTCAAGGATGAAAGAACCTAGTCCTTCTGTGCCCCAGCATATCCTGTGGTGCCCTGCAGCTGTGACCTCTTCGTTGTCCACAGCAGCTCGCTTGCTGCTCAAAGATTGACTGTCTCATCTCCTTCTCCATCAAGCAAGGTAGCTATTGAGATTAGAATACCACCTGTGGCTAAATCCATCACACTCTCTGGCAATGTCCTGTGTTGGGAACATAAAAAACAGAACTAGTTTTTAAAGACTATAAGATTAGGGGCGGAATTAGTCTATATGGCCCATCAAATCTGTTCTGCGATTTCATCACGGCTGATATATTTCTCAAACCTGTTCTCCTGCCTTCTCCCCATAACTTTTGATCCCTTACCAATTAACAACCAATCTGTCTCCGTCGTAAATACACTCAATGCTTTGCCCCTTCCAGCGTTCTGTGGCAATGCATTCCACAGATTAACCATCCTGTGGCTGAAGAAACTCCTACTCTCAGTTCTAAAGGGTCGTTCATTCACTCTGAGGGTGTGCCCTCAGGTCTTAGTCTTTCTTAATCGTGGAAACACATTAGCCACGTCCGTTCTGTTCAGACTCTCATCTTTCTAAACTCCATTGGGTACAGACCCAGAGTCCTCAACTGCTCCTTACTTATCTGGATCATTCTTATAAATCTCCTCTGGATCTCCTCCTTCCTTAGATACAGGGATCAAAACTGCCCACAATATTTCAAATGTGATATAACCAGAGCTTGTTACAGTCTCGGCAGTACATCCTTGCTCTTGTATTCTAGCCCTTTTGAAATAAATATTAACATTGCATTTGCCTTCCTAACTGCAAACTTAACATGAATGTTAACCTTCAGAGAATCCTTTTATGCTTCAGATTTCCAAAGCCTTTCCCCATTTAGAAAATATTCTACACCTCTACTCTTCTTTCAAAAGTGCATGACCTCTCAGTTGTCCATAACGTATTCTATCTGCAACATCCTTAACATCTCCCCTAGTTTGTTCAAATCCTTCTGCAGCTTTGCACTCCTCCTGCACTACCTGTCCCTCCACCTACCTTTGTGTCATCTGCAAACGTAGCAACAATGCCCCTGATTCCTTCATGCTGATTGTTAAAGCGTAACGTGAATCGTTGTAGTCCCAACACAGACCACTGTGGAACTCTGCTTGTCATTGGCTTCCATCCTGAAAATGGCTTTTTTACTCTCATTCTCTGCCTTCTGCTGGTCTGCCAATCCTTTATCCATGCCAGTACCTTGCCCCTAACACCATGGGCTCTTCTTTAGCAGCTTCCCATTCAGCACCTTGTCAAAGGCCTTCTGGAATTCCAAATAGATCATGTTCACTGCAACTCCTTTGTCTAACTTGCTTGTTACCTCCTCAACAAATTCTGGCATATTTGTCAAGTGTGACCTTGCCTTGACAAAGTCGTGCTGACTCAGCCTTAATTTCCCAAAAGCTTCAAGTACTTCACAATTTCATCCTTAATGATGGATGATCAAATATTAACAATGACTGAGGTCAGGCTAAGTGACTATAATTTCCTGTCTTCTGCCTCCTTCTCTTCTTAAACGGGGGTGTTAAATGAGCCATTTTTTAATCTTCTGGGATCAACCCTGACTCCAGTGAATCCTGAAAGATCACCATCAATGCCTCCACAATCACTTCAGCTATTTTCTTTATCCACCTTCAGACCTTTCAGCTTCCCTAGCACCTTCTCCTTAGTAACGGCTTCTGCTCTGCTCCCGACTCTTTTGAAGTTCTGGTATGCTACTGGTACAGCTTCCAGAAGAGTTAGTGCAGTCAAACCTTGCACATGAGGACTGCATACAGTCCTTCATTCAATGAGACACCTGGCAACAAGGGTCAAAGCTTTGACAAAGGGTCAGTTAGACTCGAAACGTTAGCTCTTTTCTCTCCTTACAGATGCTGCCAGACCTGCTGAGATTTTCCAGCATTTTCTCTTTTGGTTTCAGATTCCAGAACCCGCAGTAATTTGCTTTTATCCACCTCTCCTGAAACCAGTCCAAAGTGATTCTTAGCTCATGAGGGTTTTATTTCCATTCTATTAATTTCCTTTCCTGGCTTGGTTACCTTTAAGATCAGAACTGTCTTATGCACTAGGACGTTTTTCTTCAGCTCAAATTAGATAAATCTTCTAGCTTTGCTTCAAATCCTCAGAAATCTGGTCTTTTTTAATCCAAATGCAAGTTCCCGCCCACATTCCTGTGTGGTGAGCCAGATGCCTTTGCCCTATTCCTGCTCACTCTGTCTCACATTCCGAACTACAAAGAAAAGGACGGCATTGGAACAGGAACAGGTCCTCTGATCCATCAAGCCTGCGTGACAAATGATGCCTTTCGATACTCCTTGTCTCTATGCAGTCTATATCCTGCTATTCCCTGCCTTTTCATGTATCTTCATGACACCTGTTAAACATTGTTTTCGTATATACTTCTACTGCCTTCCCAGCAGTGTGCTCGAGGCACTACCACCCTCTGTGTAAAAATCTTTCCTCACACATCTCTTTTACACCTTCTCCCTCTGACCTTAAAACTATGGCCTTGTTATTTGGTATTTCCACCCTGAGAAAGAGGCTCCAACTATCCACCCTATCCATGCCTCTCATAATTTTATAGACTTCTATAACATCACCCTGAGCCTCTGACTCTCCAGTGAAAACATTATTTACAGCTCTTTTTACAGCTAATACAATACAATCCTTTTTTGCACCCAATCCAAAGCCTCCACATTCTTCTGATAGTGCGGTGACCAGAACTGTGTTCAATACTACAAATGTGGCCTGACAAAAGTCTTATGCAGTTGCAAGATGTTTTGCCAACATTTACATACAACATCCTGACCAATGAAGGCAAGCATGCTGTAGGCCGTCTTTACCACCTTATCCACTTGTGTTGGGACTTTCAAGGAGCAATGGACTACAGCTATAAGATCCCTCAATATATCAATAATCCGAAGGGTCTGGCCATTTACTGTGTACTTTCCTCTTGCACTTGACCACCCAAAATGTACCACCTCACACTTGTCCAGACTAAACTCCATATGCCATTTTTCAACCAATATTCCAGCTGATCCATATCCTGCCACATTCTTTGATATCCGTCCTTGCTATCCTCAACTCTGCCAAATTCGTGTCATCTGGAAAATTACTAATCAAACCACGGACATTTTAATCCAAATCATTTACATATTATAAACAGCAAACGTCCCAACCGTGATCCTTGCAGATCATCACCGGTGACGGACGTCCAGTCAGAAATCACCCCTCCACAACTACCTTTGGTCTTCCATGACCAAGCTAGTTTTGTACCCAACTTGCCAACTCATCATGAATCACATGTGATTTGATCTTCTGGACCAGCCTACCATGAGGGACTTTGTCAAAACTTTAAGTAAAGTCCATTTAGACATCAACTGCCTTACCCTCATCAACCATCTTCATCACTTCCTCAAAAAGCTTAATCACGTTTGTGAGACAAGACCTCCTCCACATATAGCTATGCTAATGATCCCTAATAACTCCATTCTTCTCCAAATGCAAGGAAGTCCTGTCCCTAAGAATATTGTCCAATAATTTCCCTACCACTGATGTAACGCTCACTGGCTTGTAATTTGCTGGGTTATCCCTGTCACCCTTCTTAAACAAAGGAATAACATTGGCTATTCTCCAGTCTTTTGGGACTTTATGTGTGGCTAAAGAGGATACAAAGATCTCTGTCAAGGCCCGAGCAATCTCTTCCCTTGCCTCCTTCAGTATCCTGGGATAGATCCCATCAGGCACCATCAGTGCCCATGTGTGTGACTATGATACAATTGATGTTTTCAAATGTTAGCCTATGTAAAATATGCCCTAGAGACTCAGGCCCTTACTGAGACAGATATCCATAAGTTTATTAACAACTAACTATGTATTCTAATTTGACATCTCAGACTTACATACAGCTTGGTTATGGTTTACATCCAGGTATGCTTACTAATACTACTATTATACTTTATATAGTTGACTGACTGACTGCTTAATTGTCGAAAGTGTGGTGCTGAAAAAGCATAGCAGGTCAGGCAGCATCCAAGGAGCAGGAAAATGAATGTTTCTGATTCCTGATGAAGAGCTTTTGCCCGAAACGTCAATTTTCCTCCTCTGAGGATGCGACCTGACCTGCTGTGCTTTTACAGCACCACACTGTCAACTCTAGTCTCCAGCATCTGCAGTATGCTTTCACCTGACTGCTTTATTGACCAATTGATTGATTAACCAACGCAAACTGGCTCATTAACTGACACACTAACTACAGAGCATACAATCATCGCTAAACCTCACTATTTATACAAGATCATCACTTTCATGATGTCATCTAGTTGTCTTAAATGTATTGTATCTTTCTGAGGATGGCAATACTGTAAAAAGAATATTAAAGATTATTCTTAGGCTTTTCAATTGCATAAAAAGTTATGTAGAGTCATTGAGACATAGAGATGTACAGCATGGAAACAGACTCTTCAGTCCAATCCGTCCATGCCGAGCAGATATCCCAACCCAATCTAGTCCCACCCGCCTGCGCCCGGCCCACATCCTTCCAATCCGTTCCTATTCATAAACCCATCCAAATGCCTCTTAAATGTTGCAATTGTACCAGACTCCACCACATTCTCTGGCAGCTCATTCCATGCATGTACCACCCTCTGTGTGAAAAAGTTGCCCCGTAGGTCTCTTTCCCCTCTCACCCTAAACCTATAACCTCTAGTTTTGGACTCCCTGACCCCAGCAAAAAGACTTTGTCTATTTACCCTATCCATGTCCTTCACAATTTTGTATACCTCTATAAGGTCATCCCTCAGCCTCCGACAGTCCAGGGATAACAGCCCCGGCCTGTTCAGCCTCTTCCTATAGCTCAAATCCTCCAACCCTCGCAAATCCTTGTAAATCTTTTTCTGAACCCTTTCAAGTTTCACAACATCTTTCCAATAGGAAGAAGAACAGTATTGCAAGCAATATTCCAACAGTGGCCTAACCAATGTCCTGTACAGCCGTGACATGACCTCCCAATTCCTGTACTCAATACTCTGACCAATAAAGGGGAGCATACCAAAAGCCTTCTTCACTATCCTATCTATCTGCGACTCCATAAAGGGGAGCATACCAAAAGCCTTCTTCACTATCCTATCTATCTGCGACTCCACTTTCAAGGAGTAATGAACCTGCACTCCAAGGTCTCTTTGTTCAGCAACACTCCCTAGGACCTTACCATTAAGTGTATGAGTCCTGCTAAGATTTGCTTTCCCAAAATGCAGCACCTTGCATTTAACTGAATTAAACTCCACCTGCCACTTCTCAGCCCATTGGCCCATCTGGTCAAGATCCTGTTGTAATCTGAGGAAACCCTCTTCGCTGTTCACTACACCTCCAATTTTGGTGTCATCTGCAAACATACTAACTGTACCTCTTATGCTCGCATCCAAATCATTTATATAAATGACAAAAAATAGAGGAATAATGTTTGTTCACTTAGAGACTGCTTCTTTTTCCAGTTCTGAGACTCTTTACACCTTTCAAAGATGTTCAGTAAGCTTGAGAATTGAAGATTTAGATCCCTGTTTGATTATTCAGTTAAATAGCAGCTGAGAGACCTGGCTTCATTTGATGTCCTCAATCTAACACACTCAAATCTTCAAGCAACTCAAAACAATGGTACTACAAAAAAAAAACAAGAGGCAGGAAAATAACAGCTGGTCCAACATCCATGCCCCACACAACAATTCAAAACCTGGAGTGTCATAAACTGCCCCAAACTAGAAATCAAAATGGGAACGTAACTCAGGCCAAAGAGGGAATTTTTAAAAACCTGAGAAATTCCTCTCAAACCCTCTCAGCAAATCAAACAGCACTCGGTAGACCAAATTGATCCTACATCTGCTGACTGTTTAATCACTACTTGTTTATTATTATTTATGTTGGAATATTGCGTGCAATTCTGGTCTCCTTCTTATTGGAAAAATGTTGTGAAACTTGAAAGTGTTCAGAAGTTCAAAAGGATGTTGCCAGGGTTGGAGGATTTGAGCTATAGGGAGAGGCTGAACAGGCTGGGGCTGTTATCCCTGGAGATTTGGAGGTTGAGGGGTGACCTTATAGAGGCTTATAAAATCATGAGAGGCATGGATAGAATAAATAGACATTTTTTTTTCCCTGGGGTGGGGGAGGTCCAGAACTAGAGGGCATAGGTTTAGGGTGAGAGGGGAAAGATATAAAAGAGACCTAAGGGCCAACCTTTTCCCTCAGAGGATGGTGTGTATATGAAGTGAGTTGTCAGAGGAAGTGGTGGAGGCTGGTACAATTGCAACACTTAAAAAGCATCTGGATGGGTATATGTATTGGAAGGTTTAGACGGATATGAGCCAGGTGCTGGCAGGTGGGACTAGATTGGTTTGGGAGATCTGGTCGGCATGGACAAGTTGGACCAAAGGGTCTGATTCTGTGCTGTACGTCTCTATGACTCTATGATGATTTCTGCCTCTACACCTTTCAAGGTGTGCAGAGAATTAGCATGCAAAATATGAGGTACTGATGAAATTTGTAGGCAGGCACATCATCCTATGAGTCTAGATCACCCTTTGCCTTGGCCTTGACTATATCAGTTCATGTCAACTATAAGGAAATGGAAATAAAACAATATTCTTATTAATTACAAACGTGAGGGATTTTAGTGGTGGTATGGAATTTTAACACACCATTTCTTCAATAAATTGAGATTTTTTTTGTCATTCTTTGGAGTTTCACTTTGCAGGAAGATACTTCACAGGAGCTTTGCAAAATCAAGAATGACTTGCAAAATTAAATTAAATTGCAAACAAATTTTTTTAAAAAACGTGCGCAAGAGAAATGGATTGCAACATGTATCGTACAAATCCCTGATTTATAACATATCATTCTTACTGACCACACTTTCAACTGTTAATGCCATTAGCCCTGTAAATATGCTCCCTAAGCTTCTCCACTCTCTGTCTTGAAGCCTGCTCATTTCTCTACTTTTAAGTTACTCCTTAAAACTTTTTCTCCAAGCCTTTGTTCACTTGTCCAACTTTTTCCACATGGCTAGGTCTCAATTTTGTCAGATACCACTTCTGTGAAGCACCTCAGGATGTCTTGACAATGCTATATTTGCTACACTAATGCAAGTTTTTGTTGTATCTTCTGAAAACTAGCCAGGAACCAAAGAAAAACTGAAATGATTGATTTTCGTTTTAAGATGCAAGGTGGAAATTAATACAAGGACATAGCAGTACAAATTCATTTCAGGAAATGTAAGTAAGCTAATTCAGAGGTATGTTAAATTCACCAGTGCTTAATGGTGCTTTCAAAATTCTGAAAAAAAATTAAACTGTTTATTTTGACAAGATTGTTCATCTGGGGGAATGTATACTCCATTGCCGCCAAAAGCAAAATATCGTGTGCAGCAAAGAAAGGGACAATTTACTAAAGTACATGTTTTACACATCAGTGTCCCAGCATCAGTTAGACTTAGGTAAATAAACATATGCTGACTGACAAGGCTTGCCAAATTCATTGCAAACTAATCCAGTTTTATAACATTCATCTTAGGTGTGAAACTGCTAAGATTTGTTTAAATCTCTAAGTAATATCAATAGAGTTTCTTTTGATGAACCATTAAGGATTTTTTTTGCAGTGAAGTTATATCAGTTCATATAATATGGTGTCACATCAACAAAGTATACACATGGAATATTGCAAAAAAGTTACTGTTGTAAAATGTCACAAATATCGCATGCATCTTCGATAAATCGAAAAATAATTTAACATTGTATTTGGACATGAAGTGTTTTGCTGAGCTCCTTACCTACAAAATCCACTAAGGCTACCACATGGAATTGAAGCTAATTCAATACAAGGCTGCAATATTGAAACCCAACCTTACAGGGGCTGAGCCATGAAGCATTGATAATGTGAGCACCTTGAGAATTTTCTCTCCTGAAAAGAGGTTTCTTCATTGGGAAAGTCCTTGAGATTATGAAGGAGTTTGATCAGCTATAAAGAGCCCGCTGCTGTTTCCACTGCTTTTGAGTTTCAGAAAGAAGGAACACATCATCAAAATTAGGTCAACTAAATCAAACAGGTCAACTGAAGAAAGGTGTCATGATTTGGAGATGCCGGTGTTGGACTGGGGTGTACAAAGTTAAAAATCACACAACACCAGGTTGTGACAACCACCTGATGAAGAAGCCACGCTCCGAAAGCTAGTGTGCTTCCAATTAAACCTGTTGGACTATAACCTGGTGTTGTGTGATTTTTAATTTTGAAGAAAGGTTGTAGGCCTAATGAGCAAATTAACTATAAAGACATTGGAACAGGAAAGTGTAAAAGCTTTAAAATCATTACATTTTATACATGAGAAAGATATCCTTCAGAAAAGAAAGGAAAAGCAGAGCATCCTATCCAGTTTGTAATCTGTGATATGGTTAGCATATCAAAACAATTGTTATGTGATATGCATGAAATTAATAATAATTATATTGGATCAGATTTTCATTCTCACATCCTAGGCAGTAGTTTGGCAATGGTGGCACAGTGGTTAGCACTGCTGCCTCACAGTGCCAGAGACCCAGCTTCAATTCCCGCCTCAGGCAACTGTCTGTGTGGAGTTTGCACATTCTCCCCGTGTCTGCGTGGGTTTCCTCTGGGTGCTCCGGTTTCCTCCCACAGTCCAAAAATGTGCAGGTTAGGTGAATTGGCCATGCTAAATTGCCTGTAGTGTTCGGTGTAGGGGAATGGGTCTGGATGGGTTGCTCTTCGAAGGGTCGGTGTGGACTTGTTGGGCCAAAGGGTCTGTTTCCACACTTTAAGTAATCAAATAAAAAAAGCAGGGAACCTTTTACAACAAGAATAGAAATTGCTGGAAAATCTCAGCACGTCTTGCAATATCTGTGCAGAGAAATCAGAGTTAACTTTTCAGGTCCAGTGTCCCTTCGTCAGAACTGATGGTAGCTAGGAAGAAGTTGGTTTTCATGCAGAAGATAGGAGAGGGGTGCAGTGAAGGGGGTAAGGAATAAATGATAGGTGGAGATAGAGCCCAAAATGAGAAAAAAACAATTGGACAGACAAAAGAGTGGATAACAATCAGCCTCGGCAAATGATTGGCTGTGAATAGGGACTATTAATGGCTAACAATGGGTTGTGTGTACTAGCAGAACATGTAATAACAAGACCTTGTGTATGGGGGTTGCCTCAAGCTTAAACTATTGAATTCAATATTGAGTCCAGAAGGCCGTCGAGTTCCATAATGGAAAATGAGGCACCGTTCTTCCAGCTTGTGCTGATCTTCGCTGGAGCACCACAGCAAGCCTGAGATAGAGATGTGGGCCAGGGAACTGGGTGGTGTGTTGGAGGGGCAGGCAACTGAAAGCCCAGAATCTGTTTTTATGGGCAGAACATAGGTGTCCTGTGAAGTGGTCACCCAGTCTACTCTTTATTTCCCCAGTGTAAAGGAGACCACATTGAGAGCAGCGAATGCAGTCAACTAGATTGAGTGAAGTGCAGGTAAAGCGCTGCTTCAGCTGGAAGGTGTGTTTTGGCCCTTGGATAGTGAGGAAATAAATGGACAGGTGTTACACCTTCAGTGATTACAGGGGAAGGTGCTGTGGGGCTGTTGAGGGGAGAGTTGTTGGGAGTGAAGGAGGAGTGGACCAGGGCGTCCAGAGGGAATGGTCCTTGTGGAAGGCTGACAAGGGAGAGGAGGGGAATATATGTCTGGTGATGGCATCCCACCAGAGGTGGTGCAAACGGTGGCTAATGATCCTCTGGATGTGAATGCTGGCGGGATGGTAGGTGAGGACAAGGGGGATCCTATTGCTGTTGTGGGAAAGGGTGAGGACTGAAATGCCGAAGATGGGTTGGACCCAGCTGAGGGGCCTGTCAACAACAGTGCTGGGGAAATCCTCAGTAGAAAAGAAGATGATGGACATTTCAAAGGTGTCCTTTTTGAAGTTGGCAATTTCAGAAAAGACGCAATGAAAACAGAGGAACTGGGAGAATGGAATAGATTCTTTACAGGAATTAGGGTATGAGGATGTGTAGTCAAGGTAACTGTGGGAGTCAGTTGGTTTGTCATGGATATTGCTGGCCAGCCTATCCCCAGAAATAGGAACAGAGATATCGAGGAAGAGAAGGGAAGAGTCGAAGATGGGGCAGGTGAAGGTGAGAGCACAGTAAGTTTTAGTTATACAATAACTATTTTCCTGATTTTTATTCACAACATTATCTATCTAGCTATGTGTATGCAAAAAGTGTCTCATCCACAAGTGTTCCCTGGCCTACATCTCTGTCTCAGGCTTGCTGCAGTGCTCTTGAAAACAGGATAAAGTGAGGACTGCAGATGCTGGAGATCAGAGTCAAAGAGTTTTGTGCTGGAAAAGCACAGTCAGTCAGGTAGCATCTGAGGAGCAGGAGAATCAATGTTTCGAGCATTCCTGATGAAGAGCTTATGCTCGAAACGTCAATTTTCCTGCTCCTCAGATGCTGCCTGACCGACTGTGCTTTTCCAGCACCACTCTCTTCTACATAGTTGAAAACAGGTGAGCTATCATTGTCTTCAATATGGAGGGAATTGGGAACAGATTGTGGCCAGACACATACTTCCTTTGTGGAGCTAGTCAGAGGCAGCTTATCAGAATGGACTAATGCTTTTTGATATGAAGATATTACCTTATGAAGAGGTAGGTTAGCTTCGTTGGCTAGACTGCCATTATATGGTTGAAAATATTGCCAACAGTACAAATTCTACTTGGGAGCTGCCATTTAAAATAAAACAGACAGCTGGAAGCTAGCTAGTTATCTTCCTTCCAGTATCATTTTATATGTTTAATATTTGCAATGGAGTTTTAATTTTTTTTTTAAAAATGGAGTTCATTGTAGCGGAAAAACAATTGATGTTGCAACTATGTCTTGGTTGTTGTCAAAATATTTTTAAAAATTTCCTTACTGTTTCTGAGCTGCAATTAGACATAAAAGTGACAATGGAGGATGTACAAGAAATTGAAAGATCTATATGGTGTGGTATTTCTCTCAACAAGTAAGTGCAAGTATTGCACTGTGATGGAAAATGTTTACTCATGTACTAGTCCCAGATTTCATTTGGTATTGATACACGTCCAATCCAGGATTCTCAGTAACTGTTAGGTTTTGTTTATTATTATATTGGATATAATGCTAAGGTTACAAATCAACAGCACAGAGGATCTAACATAGAACACAAACACATGACTACTGAAGTGTTATGATAACATCACACCTTATCTTGGAGCGTCATCTGCATTTTTATTAAAATCTACCTCCACAGAGGAAAGAGTGCTTCAGTCACATCTTTTTCTGACTCATTTTAAATTGCTGTAAAATCAGAAGCACTATGCACCACCCACACTGACCTCATGTTCCCTTGCATTTCACAGCCACGCAGTGAAGTTCCTGACATAAGACCAGCAACATCACATCAGCCTTACACCCTGCCTGATATTCCTTTCAATTGCAAGTTCCAGCACTGCTTTCTTTCACTGATGTTGGTAATTCCAAGCCTCTTAACTCCAGATTCATGGGCATGTTCTTCAAAAATCTCGCTGCCTTAACAGCTTGACTGGTTACAAATAGCCGATTCTAAATACAACTAAACGGTAGCTTATAGTTTTGGGTTTAGCCCCTATCATCTGATCTACAATGTAGTCAATGGTTTGGCAAAGGCCTGTGTAACTGCGTGAAAGTCAATATCAGCATTGCCACTTCTCAAATCCGAACTGAGACTGCAATAAAGCAGAGACAGTGGCCAACATAAACCAGCATAAGAAAAGAAAGGAAACCTAGTTGTTTTTACAACATTCAACACTGCGCAAAATGGAGATAACAATCAGCTACTAGTGGTCTAATAGATTAAAATAACAAAAGCCAAACTAAAAACAGGTGCTTTGCATGTTGTTCAAATTGTGTTTAGTGTTACAGTTTGAAAAGGGAGAAAAACTATCCCTTTTTAAAAAAAAATGAAAATTTTCCATGTTAATTTGGTGGCCGGGAAAACTCAGGCATGTGCTGTGTTGGATTTCGAAACAATTTCTGCAAATCGTCCCTTTCAGGAGATATATTGTGTAAGGCACTAATCCCAAATTTTAACACAAGAAATAAAAATATTTGTGGTAAAGGGGGAATTATTTCACAAAAATGACCAGGCTTTTCAGAAATCAGTCTATCTTGCATTAGAAGCACAGTAAGGTTGACAAGGCAAATCAACAACTACTGAAGGAAGGCATAATCTTGTTACTGCTTGCCACATTGGTGCATGCATTTGAAGAAGTTTAGAGAATTGATACCTGAAACGGTGGGTAGGAAACTTGGTTGGTTTGGACAAGTTGGACCGAAGGATTTGTTTCTGTTTTGTATGACTCTATGATGAAATGTTACACAGTATAGGCCTGTATCCATTGAAGTTTACAAGTGGTAATCATATAAGATCCTGAGAGGACTTGAGAAGGTGGATGCTGAAAGGATGTTTACGCTTGTGGGAGATATTAGAACTAGGAGAAACAGTTTAAAAGTAGTGTGTTTCCCACTTAAGTTGGAGATGATCAGGATTTTTCTCTCTCTGAGCGCTGAGTCTTTAGAATTACCTTCCCGAGAGAACAGTCAAGATAGGTTCATTGAATACATTTATATCAGGATGGGTATATTTTTGACTAACAAGGGAGAGAAAGGTTATTGTGGTGGGTCGGGGAGGGGGGGGGGGGGCTGCAATTAGATCAGCCATGTTCTTAAATAAACAGCAGAATTGAGGGGCTGAATGGGTCACTCTCATTCTTAGTTTGTATGTTTTTTTTTCATATTCAAGCGCAGATGCTGGTTCCTGACAAAAGATCAAATTGGTCCCATTGATTGAGAATCTTGTTAAAGGCACTGGGATCTCCACAGAAAGAAATATACTCTCAAGCTGTGTATGGCGAGAATCTTACGCTGTTCAAAACCGATTCTCAAAAATAGTTTAGAATTTGGAGTTACAACAAAAAAAAATGGGAAAGGCAAATGTTGTAATTGGTCAGAAAAACAAGTGAATGGTATTTCACAGGGATTTATTCTGGGATCTTCCACTGGCAAAATTTATAATTGAGACAGAATAGAGAAAGAGAAATTGAAATGTGCTATGTCAATATTTTGGGCTTATGGCAATAATTCCAATTTCATAGTGGACACATCTGGGCTTGCTATTTATAGTTATAGGTTTCCTCTAAATTACTGGAGAAAGTATCCAGATGGATTTGCAACCAAAGACAACTAGCAAAGTTATGAAAAAACATTAAAATCATTTCAACTGCTTTGACCCAACTTTTCATCACCACACTTTCTGTCTCCCTCTTTGGATCAGAATCTATTTCGGTCCTCCATGTATTTTTCTTTATTAATGGCACAAAATAAAATGTTCCCTATCTGACTGAACAAAAGACAACAGAGGACAAACTTCATATAACTTTAAAATAACAAGAAGCTCAATGTATTTCTTTCAATCCATCGTTAATTAATATGAATTAAATATGATTTAACTTTTCTGAGCAGTAAATTCACACTGACGTATGTTGCCCAATGCAACTTGAATACTTAGCTTGTGTTTCCAATAGAGAAAATGTCTTTAAATTATTGATGTATAGATTAGGTTGCTCATCTTAAATAAATTGTTTGATTTAACGAGCACAGGACTAGAAGGAACTTGCATTTGTGTAGAAACTTCCATATTGTCAAGATATTTTAAATTACTTCATTGTCTACTAGCGACTGTGTGATTACTGGAATTACTTATTAGCAGGTATGGTCATGATTTATGTCCCCAGGGAAGAGCCACAAATATGAAATCGGACAGGCCTGTTAGTCTTTTAGAGTCAAACAGCTTAGAAACAGACCCTTTGGTCCAACCAGTCCATGCTGACCAGATATCCCAAAGTAAATCAGCCTGTACTTGGCCCATATCCCACCAAATATTTCTTATTCATGCACTTATCCAAATGTTTTTTAAACGTTGTAACTATCCTCGCATCCACCACTTCCTCCGGAAGTTCATTCCACACCTGAACCACTCTCTGTGTAAAAATGTTGCCCCTCACGTCCTTTTTAAATCATTCTCCTTTCATCTTAAAAAAATGCTCCCTAGTCTTGAAATCCCTATACTGATTTAGAGAAGTATGTTTGCTATTTATAGTGGGCTGAGTTTTATACCATCTCTCCACTGGATGGGTATGTTTTTGCTGAAGTTGCGGGGTCACATAAAATATCAGTGCTTGAATGGCAGATTCTTGTGCTAATTGTTGTATTGAACAAGATTCCTGTGAATTCTAAATTGCCACAAATTGCACTGATTTGTGTTGCTGTGCTTTCAGCTTTGTGCAAATGGCATCTTGCACATAACGACTGTGAGAGTTAGTACATTTTCAACATTGGTTCATGTTAAACACCCCACAAAAGGTTACGTCCAAAAATTAGTAGTGAAAGTACACATTTAAAGTTGTGATGATTTTTAATAACTGCCCATTAACATTTCCTGTCCAGAATGTGAACAACTAAAAGTGTGGTGTCTTATCCTTTAGGTTGGAACCAGTGGAAATTTTAAAATGCCAAATGTTGCATTATATTTGTTATCAATTTTTGACTTTCTGACTGAATCAAATCTATCTTTCCCCCTTTTATTTCTATTTCTGCACATGATCAGATGTTGCATGTACGCAATCATCTTTTCTCTTCTTCCTCTGATTATTACTAATCATTTAAAATCATATTCCCTTGGTCCCAGATGCTCTGTTGTTCTTGATATTACCACAAAAATGCAAAACCTTTGTGAACAAAACAGGTAAAAATCTAAAACATGGGCAAATCTGTCTAAACTAACAGTGAATGAGGTTAGTTGGCCTAATCTAAGCCCTTGTCATTTCCTGAACTATTAGAAATATTATTTTTCAAAGGTTATTTGCCCAGTCATACGCTTTCGCTGTATGTCTACTTGTGTTGGTGCCTGTAGCATAAAAATAGAAACATACAGTCTAAATTATGGAAATGCTTCAAACTCCACAAAGTGCAAAACAATTGGTTATTTTTAATTTATGGAGCTGTCAATCAGGGAGATCTTTAAATAGCGCTTTCTAATGTTATGAGATGTAAATTGAAATGTTCTCTGATATTGATGCAGTCGTGCATTGAACTTGACAAAACAGACCCTGAATTAAAAATAGAGTGATCTCAATTCTCTAATCATGTTAAATCTTTAGGTGATGTTATATGCATGCTGTCATTTCATCACGTGGCCAATAAAATGATGGCATGTCTCTATTCATCAGGGGTACCTTTTCTTCCTTGAGGGGGAGTATAAAACAGTTGAGTTCTAGTGAGGTGGCCAGGGAGTAAAATTTACAGTTAACTATGTATGACCAATCTTGATACTTCACAATGCAGGGCAATTATCCACCACATCCTAGTCAACGTGTATCCCTCATCAAGCCAACTGTTTGAAGAAATGCATATCAAGATTGTACACATTGTTTGCCTCTATCATTTGGCTGAATTTTACAAAGTTTTCGGGGGAGCTTTATAAAGGGTTTCTCCCCATGAGCTGTAGTGAGTTAGCTCATGCAATTCTCTGATGCTGGCTTTACTATATACATACCACACTGATATGATACCGTGCTTATGCCAAAGTGTACTCACCTATGGTGAAAGTGTTCACCGATGCCCGCACCTTCCAGGATATCTGCCATCAGTACCGCATTTCAGCATATCTATGCACCAGGTCAAATGATGCCAGCCTGGAACAGCCTTGCATGCTTGAATGGTAGATGGAACCAAGAAAGTCAAACCTTCTGAGGGCACACGGGTGGTGCAGGTGACACTTCTTTGGAAAGAGACTCTCACATTTGGAAATGGATTGTCTCCTTACACCATCATCTATCTGATCAAATGTCATAGTAAGTGCAAAAATGAAGTGACAGAGGATACCCGTCCATAATTCCATGTTGTGTTAGAGCCTTGTTTGAAGAAGTACTACTCTTTGCCTAAAGTCCAGCATAGCATAATGTTATGTCAGTGCTCCATGTTGAAGTAACATATATTGGCAAGCCTTCAAAAAGTCTTAATATTTACTGAACAACAGGAAAAGTAAAGGAAGAACTAGTTTTAAAAAGCTGCCACTGTTTCTAGAACCAAACATAAGCTTTTTGAGCGAAAAAAAATTACAGTCAATGAGTGGTCTCTTCACACAGTCCAGATTGATAGGAATCACATACCAATTAAGTCCTGATTGGTTTGAAGCACCCAATGTTGCACCGCTCTATCACCTTCCTCTTCAAAAGACTGCTGCCACTCTCTCAGGCCTTCAACATCCATCATATCCCCACTTTGCTTCCTCCAGCAGAATATGAGGCACACTCTCTTCTTAACAGCATTGTTGATGTACCTAGCAAATGGATTGCAGAGGTTCAAGAAGGGAGCTCGCCATGTTTTCAAGGGCAACCAGAGTTGGGCAATAAATGCCAGGCCCAGCCAGCAACATTCAGCAATGCGTGAATTACTTTCATACTTCCTGTAAGACCAGCCACCCAGACTGAGCCAAGTGTCAGAACATCATCTTCAGGAGGCCAAATGTCTGCTCCGTAAGGGCTCTGTTTGAAAAATGAGCTACATTGTTGCATAATGAATTCATCGATCCTGGTTGTTCAAGGTAGCCCTCATCTAACACTATCCATCCTTGAAAGCCATCCAACCCTTGAAACAAGATAAAAACCTGAGGGTTTTCAAGGATATCGGCATCATGGTGCAGTGTGTGCGGTGCAGACCTCTAAGGTGTGATATTAACAATCACAGATGACTTGTACGTCATCTGAATAGAATTATTTTTAATTGGTTAAGTCATCAGTATTATGATATAGTCATTAAGTATATTCAAGACTGAGATAGAAAGATAGATTTTTAATCAGAAATAAGTGGTATTAGTGAGGTCCAAAGTCTAGTAGTGAACTGGGTGATTGTATCATAAGTGAGTTGGAGATGGACCATGATAATGTAATGAGGTTGGTGCCATTTTACATGGACAGGGTTTGGAGAGGCTTGCGGGTGTTTGCTTTTGCTCAAGGAGTGTGCCTGACATACTTAGAATGCTGGCCAAGGTGGAAGCTGGAAGGAATAAACTATTGATGAGTTGGTGCCACCAGATACCTACCACCAGATACTTTTATACTGTGACTTGCTGCCATCTGATTTCTCTCTGCTATGTGGAAAAATGGTCAATTGCATATAAATGAGGAAGATAGGTAATGATAAATGGAAATGCATGGAAATAGGCCCTCTTGTCACTCACCTCATTCTCAACTCATTGTTGAAATGTCGTGTGGAAAATTGGACTGTTTCTCTCAACACCATGCATCTCATTTATTGGATCTCTCCATATTTTTGCAACAGATTCATCACTGCACCTGTAATTTGAGCAATTGGAAGAATCTGCGCATTGAATCTGTGAGGCAAACATTTTGTTTTGATCAAGCTGTAGGAAAGACACTCACTAGAAGATAGATAACACCAGGTATGAGCAGATACCAGATGAACTGGTGACATTAAAAGGCCTGTATGAACCATAGAATCCCTACAGTGTGGAAATAGGCCCTTCAGCCCAACAAGTCCACACCAACCCTCAGAAGAGTATCCCACCAAAACCCACTCCCCTGCCCAATTACTCTACATTTACCCCTAACTAACACATCCCTGAATACTATGGGCAGTTTAGCATGACCAATTCACCTTGGATTGTGGGAGGAAACTGGAGCATCCGGAGGAAACCCACACAGACATGGGGAGAATGTGCAAACTCCACACAGACAGTCGCCAAGGCAGGAATTGAACCCGGGTCCCTGGCGCTGTGAGGCAGCAGTGCTAACCACTGAGCCACCATGTCAGCCTTAGCCACTGTGCTGCCCCATGTTTTATGCTTTAGATATTATGGATGAAATGCATGCATAGAGACTGATGAAAGTGGTAATGACTAGGTTTTGCACATGGTTTTATTCTTGAATAATAATGGATAATTGTGGCTGCAAATTATTCACCAAAGTAAGTGCAGTTTTTATTTTTTTAATAATACAGAGGAGTTGGAGAAATGCAACTTACTCTGACTTGACATAGACAGATGACATCTACTGTACTTTGGTTTCGCTTTATACTGAATGACCATTAAAACACAATAAATGAAACAAAAACAATTGAAACTGCTTATTTAATCATCCTCTATTACTTCTTACGAATTGGCTATTATGTTTCCTATGTTACACAGTACCTAAATTTCTGAAAGTGCTTCAACAGCAGTGAGGTACTTTGGTATGACCTAAAGTTAAGAAAAAAGGATAAAACTGTAAGTCTCTTTTCTCCAGTGAGATCACCATGAATGGGAAGGCATGAAAAGAATGCAGGACATTTTTCTGACAATTTGGCAAACAGCGTACTTCTATTGTGTAGGAACGCAAATGGGTTTGGTGACTGGCTTCAACCATGTGTACTGTAACAGGAGGGAAACTGAATGAGTGTATGCAACTGTAGGTTATCAAATAGCTGTATATGCAGTGGGGAAGGTTAAAAAAAAAGAAAAATGGTTCAGATTCAGAGATATGAGTCAGTCAGAGCATATTCGAATGAGGCACCATAGGATAGGATATGGGGGCTACTGGGGTGAATGCCAAACAAGTGATTAGTCAGAGTGTTTGCATTAAAACATGTTCATACTATATTCCATTTTAAGGCCAAATTTTTTTTTTACTACAAACCATTTCCTTGCTATTTTTAAAAGCTGCACTTACTGTTCCTGTTCTGTGAAGTTAAAGATAGCTCTCACATTTCCTGATGATGATTCACTGAAAATTGCCTTGCCAAACTCTTGACCTTTCAATCCAAGTATTCTCTAATCTGATAACCATTTCCCCATTGGCCTCAGTCACTGCATCACTTGAAGAATTATTCTATCTCCCCAGTGAGCACAATATCCCACCTTGATATTCGCAAATAATTCAAAACTTTATTTATGGACAAAGCTCTATCCTCTCTCGTTACAGAGAACTCCCTCCTCCTTATTAGCTTGGCAGCAGGGAGGAGAGTTTCCCTGAAGAGGAGCTACCTCATTGTCTGATGGAGCCTCTGGCAAGTCAGGGCAGCAGCACATCCTTTAACCAACTATCTTTCAGAACTGCCTTCCATTTTCCCTACTTTCTGTTTTCCCTCCTGCCTCTTTATCCAAAAGCTCCCCATTTCCATTCTCCATAAGTCCCCTCTTCCTCCCTACCTTTCCCCCTACCATGTTCCCTCTCTGATCCCTCTATCCAATTACCAATACCTCTCTGCACATTGTTCATTGTGACTACTGTGTTTGGTCTGAAATCTGCACATACAACACTATAGATCAACTGCACCAACCTGAGCTGGAATTATTTTCCAAGTTCCCTCTATATTTCTCTTCCATGCTTTTACTCATCCATCAGGCTGCTGCAAATACCACATGAGGTTGAGGGAGTGTGGTGGGGAGCTGTAATGAAAAAGAAAGCTTTTGGTTGGGTTGTTAATGTTTCACTGCAGGTATCAATCTTAGAAAATCTGAAACTAGTTCAACTGAGTCCAACCCAGCTGAAGTGTTCACCAGCCTTGTGGGATGATTTCCTCTCTTGACACTTCCACAATCTTCAGCTTTTGCATTCTTTTTTCGAAGCAACTCAGAACATTGCCTCAGCCCTGACTGCTTGGAAACTGCTATTTGCAACACCTTTGCTGTGGTAGACCTCCTCTCTCTAAATAAGAGTGCTGTGGCCTCTCACTCTCCACTCTCAGCTTGTGAGACATTTAGATGACTTTGTGGAAATGCTGATTTGACTCACTGTTCAAAATAATTTTCTGACTCTTCTTAAAAAAACAGTCAAGCATTCACAGAGCTGAAAACTAAGATCCACATTTCTTCCACATTAGAACCTAAATCCCTAAATAATAATAACATGATGAAACTTCTCCAGAATAGGGGCACATTTTCAAATCTGGATATGTGGAAGTGGATATCCTGTACAGATGCTGCAAGGAATGGTTTAGTGTGTTGTTTAACAGATCATCCTTTGAGTCCTGAAAAACAATCAAAATGAAAAATTATTTTGGGATTGCAAATTTGTGTTTCACTGCTCTATGTGAATATCTCATTTAATTAATGCAGCAATGGCAGAAACAATATTTGTGATGATATTCAGGCTTGATTGAAAATTGGTTGGTCTTAATACCAAAAGAGATCTTCTCTCTAACAGAATATATAATCATAAATGGCATGCTGGAGGTCTCAATCGGACAGCTACAAAGCCTTGCTGCTGTAAAGTTTCCTTCTTAAGATCTAGGACTTGTCAAAAAGGAACCATGAGAAACATTGCAGTAGGACCTTTTAATATGTCATTATGGAGAATACAATATTGATCAAGTTCCACAGTAGTTTACAGACAGAATAACTCGAACTTACATTCAGCAGAGTACAGGCCTGGTGGTTTGACAGCAGGGAATATTGATACATTTTTGGCCCACCCCTTTATGTTCATAGAAACAATAGGAATTGTAGTTAATATAAGACTCCCTAAAGGAATTGTCAGGTGGGACTCTGTCCACTTCAACAGTGTTTAAGAATTCAGTACAGCATTATATAGCTCAACGTATAGCTCCAGAGACACAGAGGTGAGTCTGATCAGAAATTGGATGTGTCATTTCGCGGGTTTTATGGAGGTTTTCTCTTTGCAAGGGCTTGCAAATTTTCTTCTGTTATTGTCTCAAACTCATGTCATTAACTAGGTACCACACTATTATGACACACTGCTTATCTGATGCTCACCAGCTTTTCCCATTCACTGTAGATGGAAGTATCCACCACTGTGGTGATATCCCAGGATCCCTGGCCCTTCTGCCATATTGTGAACATGATCAAGTGTTGGCAGCCCAGAACTGTCCTGCACCATTCAAAACATTAGCCCTGGACATTGCAGACAAGGGGAATTTGAATCCTCGCTTTGAGGACTAGCACCAGTAGATCCTGCTGGACAGGGTGGTGCAGAGGATGATCATTCTCTTTCCCAGACATTAGCAGAGGAAGCCAAGACACCAGAGCTTGACAGACTGGTCTGAGGCTGCCAACAAGACAATCACTCTCCCATGACCCTCACTGTGAGTGTTGTTTTAACACACTACAATGTCTACACCTTGTCCATTACACATTCTCTCTTTTGTCACCTGCAGGTACCAGCAGCATTGCTGCGGTCAAGAGGGCATTGTTACAAGACATCCACCCCTGGTTCAGAGGAAGAGCATGGATGCCTCGGGGATTCAACTTTCAGGCTGCCTCCTACACCCTTCAGCAGTCCAGCTGGGTGGGTCTCTCTCTAGCTTAGAGTTGAGAACACAGATTGGTGAGCATGTCAACGCCACATCTGGCAGATGACCTAGGAAGAAACACCCCATGTTTCACCGGCACTTGGATGATTGCAGGAGAGCAGGATCCTGTTCAGCCCCAGGCAGGAGATGACCCTATGATGTTGGCAGTCAGGGATTTCATAGACATTCACAACAGTCACAAGAGAAGCAGTCAGATTTGTCGGGGGAACTGGGCCACAGGAGGCCACAGTAACAGTTGTACTGGGCATCTGGCATCCACCTTGGGACAGGTTGCAGATGTCAGGGAGAACAGCTCCCGCACTCTCAGAGCGTGGTAACTATGTGAAGCCTGCCTTCTACTATTCTAGTCATTGGTGCTCAGTGCCGACAGCAAGGTGACTGGGGGATGAAGAACCTTGAGCTCACTCTAGTGGGCTCTTCCTAACAAGGAGACAGGGGAGTGCCAATAAGTACCCAACTGGAGAGGGAGGAGTCACATACATGACACCCAGAAGTCTCTTCTCAGGATCCTCAGCCTTCCACCTCCACCCTGCCAACCTACAATCCCTCAGCCATGTGAGAAGTCAAGTTGAGGAGATTATACTTGCCTCTGTGCCCTCTAAACCTGAATGGCACTTGGGTCACCTGACCAAAACCACAAGGCCCGAAGAGATCCATTCCATCTACCTGAGCTGAAAACCCCTGGTTGCACTGAGGGGGGGAGGGGGAGGGAAAGAAAGAAGAAGCCCTTCTAAGGATACAGAAGGAGCACAGGTGACTGGTCACTGTAAATGGAAGGTGTTTGTGACTTCAGTTAACTAGGCTTTAGCTGGTAAAACATTGCTTATCCAACCCAGCCATTAGTGGGATTGATTCCTAACGCAACAAGATATGGTCAAAATAGACTGGGCAAGGGTCTGGACTGCACACAGTACATTCATGCCCAAGGTTCACACAGTATGTACTGCCTGTAGGCGTGTTTCAGCTTCAGTGTCTGGGTGTCTGTGAAATGCTATTGCCCTTTAACAGGGCTCACATCGCTTGATATTGAAGCTCCCTCTCTCACTGAATGAAACATGTGCCACACCCCTCCTATTTTTCTCTCTTGCACACTTGTTGTTTACAGCACAATGGAAGGCAACAGCAGTCACTGCTCAAGTAGTGAGTCTCAGGTTCAGCATTTTAATGTCGGTGACCCAGAGATAGTGAAGACTGCAAATTGAGCAAAGTCAGAGTCGATAAAATGTAGAGCTGAAAACAGCACAGCAGGTCAAGCAGCATCAGAAGAGGAGGGGAGTCGACGTTTCAGGTTGGAACCTTTCATCAGGATTGGTGAAACCCCCAAATGTGCACATCTCCTTCCTGGTAGCTCTCCCTGTCAGTGTCATAAACCTTGCAATTCCCCAAGTCTCCACCCAACCTGTCTATTGAAATCTTCATCGGCTCATTTTACCCACCTAGCCACAGGGGCCGATCCAATAGTCCACTGCTGCCCCAATATCAAAGGCAGGGTGCTCCTGATTGTTAATGACCCCTTTCCCTTCAATGCTCTATCATCTCTTTCCTCTTATATATTGAGTTGCTTCCCTTCATCATTGTAAATCCCTCCGCAGCTCAGCATTCTTCCTCCAATCCCCGGAATTGAGATGCACAGCATCCTGCCCACAGCTGTGGCCCCATGATCTTTAGTGGCTTCACCCCAGGATTGAGCATGTCCACCTCTTAAATGTCTTAGTCGGACAGCCCAGGTGGATGAGTGACTAAACCCCTGACCACCATCTGCATAGCTCCCTTTTAGCCTTTCTGTGATTCCCCAAGCCTATTGCATTGGTCCCACAGGGCTGATCATGGCCCACTCCTTTCTCTGCTGAGATATGGACCCCTGACCCTAAGTCCCATGATCAGTCAAATGATTGTGCCCAAGCCCTGGTGTAATATCTGCCTCTGGACCTGACCCATAGAAAAACAGAAGCATTGAGACGAGGAGCAGGAGTAAGCCATTTGGCTCTGAGAGCGTGCTTCACCATGCAATATGTTCATGGTTGATTCTTTATCTCAATGCTATATTTCTGTCTTCTCTCCATACCCCTTGATTCCTTCAAGTCACAGAATACATTTAAGTCACAGAATAAGGTGACCAAATGCTGTGAGAAAGGGAACAAAAACAAAAGTTGCTGGAAAAGCTCAGCAGGTCTGGCAGCATCTGTGAAGAGAATTCAGAGTTAATATTTCATGTCCGGTGACCCTTGCTTAGAACTGAGAAAGGGACCTGGTTTTCCTTCCCCATGCTATATTAAGAATTTGAACGAGAAAGCAGGAGGATTCATTTGACCTCAACCTAGCTTTACAATCGATTGACATGTAACATTTGACAGCCTACAACTAAAATAAAAATATACAAAGATAATGGGGAATTGCCAAACTGGAGATGTGATCATCTCCCTTTGAGGAGGACGTGTTCAAACTAAAACAATATCACTGCTCCAGGAACAGTAAAATGACTATGGCTGGTAAGTATAGGGAATGCTGGATGACTAAAGAAATTGAGGGTTTGGTTAAGAAAAAGAAGGAAGCATATGTAAGGTATAGACAAGATAGATCGAGTGAATCCTTAGAAGAGTATAAAGGCAGTAGGAGTATACTCAGAAGGGAAATAAGGAGGGCAAAAAGGGGACATGAGATAGCTTTGGCAAATAGAATTAAGGAGAATCCAAAGAGTGTTTACAAATACATCAAGAACAAAAGGGTAACTAGGGAAAGAATAGGGCCCCTCAAAGATCAGCAAGGAGGCCTTCATGTGGAGCCACAGAAAATGGGGGAGATACTAAATGAGTATTTTACATCAGTATTTACTGTGGAAAAGGATATGGAAGATATAGACTGTAGGGAAATAGATGGTGACATCTTGCAAAATGTCCATATTACAGATTGGCTAACGTGGTGCCACTGTTTAAGAAGGTTGGTAAGGACAAGCCAGGGAACTATAGACCAGTGAGCCCAATGTTGATGGTGGTCAAGTTGTTGGAGGGAATCCTGAGGGACAGGATGTACATGTATTTGGAAAGGCAAGGACTGATTTGGGATAGTCAACATGGCTTTGTGCATGGGAAATCATGTCTCACAAACTTGATTTGAGTTTTTTTGAGGCAGTAACAAAGAGGATTGATGAGGGCAGAGCGGTAGATGTGATCTATATGGACTTCGGTAAGGCGTACAACAAGATTTCCCAAGGGAGACTGATTAAGAAGGTTAGATCTCACAGAATAAAGAGAGAACTAGCCATCTGAATACAGAACTGGCTCAAAGGTAGAAAACAGAGAGTGGTGGTGGAGGGTTGTTTTTCAGACTGGAGGCCTGTGACCAGTGAAGTGCCACAAGGATCGGTGCTGGGTCCTCTACTTGTTGTCATTTACATAAATGGTTTGGATGCGAGCACAAGAGGTACAGTTAGTTTGCAGATGACACCAAAATTGGAAGTGTAGTGGACTAGCGAAGAGGGTTACCTCAGATTACAACAGGATCTGGACCAGATGGGTCAATGGGCTGAGAAGTGGCAGATGGAGTTTAGTTCTGATAAATGCGAGGTGCTGCATTTTGGGAAAGCAAATCTTAGCAGGACTTATACACTTAATGGTAAGGTCCTAGGGAGTGTTGCTGAACAAAGAGACCTTGGAGTGAAGGTTCATAGCTCCTTGAAAGTGGAGTCGCAGGTAGATAGGATAGTGCAGAAAGCGTTTAGTATGCTTTCCTTTTGGTCAGAGGATTGAGTACAGGAGTTCGAAGGTCATGTTGCAGCTCTACAGGACATTGGTTAGGCCACTGTTGGAACATTACGTGCAAATCTGGTCTCCTTCCTATCGGAAAGATGTTGTGAAACTTGATAGGGTTCAGAAAAGATTTACAAGGATGTTGCCAGGGTTGGAGGATTTCAGCTATAAGGAGAGGCTGAATAGGGAGAGGCTGGGGTGTTTTCCCTGGAGCGTCGGAGGCTGAGGGGTGACTGCATAGAGGCTTACAAAATTATGAGGGGCATGGATCGGGTAAATAGGCAAAGTCTTTTCCCTGGGGTCAGGGAGTCCAGAACTCGAGGACATAGGTTTAGGGTGAGAGGGGAAAGAGATAAAAGAGACCTTTGGGGCAACTTTTTCATGCAGAGAGTGGTACATGTATGGAATGAGCTGCCAGAGGAAGTGGTGGAGGCTGGTACAATTGCAACATTTAAGAGGCATTTGGATGGGTATATGAATAGGAAGGGTTTGGAGGGATATGGGCCAGGTGCTGGCAGGTGGGACTAGATTGGGTTGGGATATCTGGTCAGCAAGGACCAGTTGGACCGAGGGGTCTGTTTCCATGCTGTACATCTCTATGACTCTATGACATTTAAAAACTATGTTAAGTTTAGAGATTCTGTAGATATTTTCAGCTATTATAATAGATAATTTGGTTCAGCAATATTTCTTTCTCCATCAACTCGGAATTCAAATCCCACTTCAGAACCTTGAGCACATTACCCATGTTAACACTTCAGTACAAATATACAGGAGTGCTGTACTATCAGAGTTACAGTCTTTCAGGTGCAACGTTGAATGGAGATCTCCCACCTGCCCTCTCATAGAGTCATAGAGATGCACAGTACAGAAGCATTCCCTTCCGTTCAACTCGTCGATGCCAACCATTTATCCCAAATTAATCTAGTCCCATTTGCCAGCATTTGGCCCATATCTCTCTAAACCCTTCCTATTCATATACCGATCCAGATGCCTTTTGAATGTTGTAACTGTACCAGCCTTCCAACACTTCCTCTGGCAGCTCATTCCATACATGCACCATGCTCTGCATGAAAAGGTTGCCCCTTGGGTTTCCTTTTAAATCTTTCCCAGTTCACCTTAAACCTATGCCCTCTGATTTTGGACTCCCCTATCCTGGAGTAAAGACCTTGACTATTCACCCAATACATGCCTCTCTGATGGATTCATAGCAAAAGATTCATAGCATTTTCTCAAAGAAGAGTAGGCCAACACTTCCCTCAATCAATAAAACAGATCATCTGGTCATTATCTCATCACAATTGTGAGAGTTTACTTTGAGTAAATTGACTGCCACATTTCCGACATTACAACATGTCAGAAAGTACTTTCATTGGCTGCAGAGGACTTTGGCATCCTGAAGTTATGAGACGTACCAGGAAATTATTTCTTCGCTACAAAAAAAAAGCCTGTTGTGAATTCTTAACTGCTTGAGACACCATTGCAGCAGTGATGGGCAACTATTACCCACAAAAAAAGCAACCCTTTGTTATTCTTTTGGTGTGAAGTATGTAGCACTTTCGCAGAAGAATCAAGGCTTGAAACACTGAGTCATGCATGCCAATAAAGCCATAATAGTTTAGCACCACATTACAGCAGTGGATTCCCTTCTCTCCACTTGTGCCCAAATTCAAGTAGCACAGTTCAAAAGTGAGACTCAAGTTAGACTGGCTAGATACTTATATTAGTCCAATTCAGCTGCAAGCAAATATGAAACCACAGGCAAATTCAGTTTCTATTTTTAAGGAAAAAAATGTTGCAAAATCAGATTTGTACAAGACTAACGACAAATTTCTAAACTAGCATTTTGAATGGAAAGCTCAAACAATGTTGTTTTTACCAGGATTCTAGAAGACAATGGGTTCTGCTGACTTTGCCATTTACTCTGGACAAATATAATCATTAATAACTCAAACCCTCTGGGATTCAATAATATCGCTAGTCCCAGTTACGCAGTATTATGAGGTCAATGGACATTTATAGTTAATATCCACAAGTGGGCTTTCAGTCTTCTTGAGTAGTGAAAAATACCTACGTGGTTCTTGAAGAACTTTGAAATTATCATCATAACTGGTAAATTAATCCCAACATGCAAGAGTTTTTTTCCATGATTGATTTGTCCCACATTATAAATTTTTCAAGATTAGATCCATGGAGATTTAGCCTTATTCTCTCTAGAAACATAAAAGTTTCAACAAGGACTGCCCAGTTTCCTACACGATGCCAATACATTAAGCAGCAGCTACAGACATGTTCCTTTTCCAAGCATGCATTCACCACAAGAAGTTACCAGATAAGTTTAAGTTACAGGATTTTTCCACCAGCAGGACAGAAATAAAACTGATCATAATCTGCAGGACCAAAAAAGATTTTTTTTTGTAAAAGGGCAACATTCAGACAACTGTGCAAATAAAATAAATGGAGGTGTAAATGAGCAGTCTTTTTGGATAGTGTCATGTAGACATTGGCATGAAGCGAGGTAAAACTCATTGCTTTTTGCACTGATAAAATATTTTGACAGGAAAAGTTTGTTTCTTCACCAAATTGTTCCAGCGAAATGGAAGTAATCTTTAGATTTGGTGCAGCTTGGTGAAGAATGACAGACAAAATAACTTCTCGCTGTCAAGTACCAGCATGTGACAGATTTACATGAGCTTGAAACCCAAACGGGCTACAATTTATTTTCACACTGTGCAAGAAATAAAAGTTACAGTGTGCAACACAGGAAGAGAGAGGGTAATATCCAGTGTTCGCTCTGAGGCAACAGAGAGGCACATACTTTTCTCCAGCAGAATTTACAAGTTTTTTTTCCATCAAACACTCATTGTGTGTACTATAATAATTTGTAATATGAACTTCCACAGAGTTTGTAAAGTCTTTACAACCAGGTATAAAATTGCGTTTCCAATTTCATTTAGCACAATAAAATCTGTGGCAGCGTTGTTAGAAGAGGGAGACAGAGGTTTCCAGCAAAGCTTTCCACTTGTGGAGAGGAACACAAAGTCACAATGCAGTGTAGGTGTCATTTGAATGAACATGATATTCCGACTGCCAAGATGTGGGAGGGAACTGAATTGCGCTAAGGAGCACCAAATTAATCTTCACAACAGAGAAACACGGCTTAAATTCTGTTTACAAACTATTGATAGTTAAGATAGTTTTGCTCATTGATGTTGTTTATAAAAGAATGGTGAATCCAATCCTCCAGCAATATAGTTCCTGCTGGTTTTTGAAGCCTTAAAACATGTTGCTTTGGAAATGGCATCAAGCCCTGATTGACTGAACAGAGAAAAGAACAGTGGGAACCTTCAGCTCCACAGCACATTGCCATTTCGATGACAAATGCTGCAACAGAAATTGCATCAAGTTATTACTTTCGCGTTCCGCCAAATACTCCCTTTCAATCATCGCAACCATCCAATCAACCAATACCGATTCAGCTCAGATGCAGAGGGGAATAAGCACCAATTTCTGCATTGCAATGCGAGAAACTCTATCATAGCATGAAAGCATCATCCAGCAGCTGCAGAGAAATTGGCTTGACACAATTTTGTTTTGAAACAGCTGCATAAAGCAGCCAAGCTGTGACTGTACAAAACAACCATTTGCAAACAGCCTGTATAAAATAAACATCAAAACCTCCCATGCTTTTCATTATTGAACTGGAAGAAATGTAATCCTAACATCGTGGTTATGATTTTCCTGAAAGGAAAGCTTCCTGAAGATAGGCAAGGTCGCATGAAAAGACTGGCATGTATCCACTTGTTGCTTTTCTGTAGCAGGAGTCGTCTCTGACTTAGTTTTGGCTCTATTCCCACTTGTCAGTGCTTCTGTCAGTGCAATTTTGCCTCAATGTCACTTGGTTTAAATGGTGTGGTATCTATGTCTATATCATCAAATTGAGAACAGAAATTCTGCTGTCGATTGATTTAGCAGAATTTACTTTAGATGCTCTGAATGTTTCTATTGAAGGTTGCAGCTATTTGAAGCATTGTTGAGTTTAAAGCTGCTGATAATGCAGGTGACAAAACCTCTTTTTATTGATACAATATACATTAATACAATAAAATGCCAACGATCAGGAACATTCCCATTCTTCATTAAAACTCTATTTTATGTATGTAGCTGTTTAATGAAAATATTCTAGTTTTACTGAAATGCTTACTCCGAGGTGCGGACTCTTTTGACGATCAACAAATAAGACAGTTTCTTAGAATTACCAGGTATGTTGGTCACTAATATCCCTGATGTGGCATCAAGTAAGCTCTTTATACCTGTATCACTCATCTCCTGCTTATTTTTCAGCTTCTTAACTCCAAGTAAAGACAAAATAAATTATTTCAAAGTTTTATCTTTGAAAGGATTAGATAGGAACGACCTTGAGAAACTGCTTATTGCCAACTGTTCAGAAATTTGCTCTTAGGTCTTGTTTAAAAACTACTGGCATAAATGTGCTCATACTATGGGTTTTAATGATCCTACACATAAAATGTTTTTTTAATAATCTATTCCTATCCAAGTTCCTCATCCATACATACCCAGGGTTCCAAAACTGACTATAATTCAGCATTCTTACACAGACTGATTATTATGTAGGGCACTGATTTATAATGACTGGGGAATTCAGGAATTTAACCAAGGCTTTGGAGACTAAATTATACCAATTCTATCCATTTTATTGTGAAAATGATAAGGTGTACTTTTGATTGCTATGGATCAGTAACTCAGAGTGGACAACTGGACATAGATTTATAAAACTAGACATTCACCACTCTTGCATGAAATCAGCAAATGGCATCGAACGAAAACTAGCTAAAGCTTCATTTAATTATTGTATTGCATATTCCTATTGTAATTCTACTTAGAAAGAATGATGTAGGTGTTCACTTCACCAACAGGAGTGTTCCCAAGGGGAAGCATTATTTCCAATGAACCATTAAAAGGGGCAGAGAATTTCTGACCCTTAATTTTTAACAGTGTTTATCTTTACTTTTTTTTACTTGTATCTATTCCAAAAGGAAGTGGAATTTCTGTTCTTTAGTTGGAACTGTGGTACCTAAAGGTTGTTTTGCATCTCACCAGAAAACCAACCATTACTGAAATCACTGTTTGATCAAAAAAGCAGAAAGAGTTGACAGGAAAGGAAATGGAAAAGTAAAAGAGCTGACACAATACAAGTTCTGAAGGAATGATAAGACAATCAGGAACAAGTTGCTGCATCTCATAACAGTTGGCAAGGTAATATTGGTAGAATTTATGGGTTTTAGTTTTTTAAGCATATCGTATACACTGTATTAGGGTCAAAATGGTATAAAATGAGAACACGTATTGTAACAGATGAGCAGGCACTAAACGCAGACAGCCCAAGCCTATTGCTTTACCAGAGATGTCTACCTGCCTGATTCTGACTCTGGATTAGAGTGGTGCTGGAAAAGCACAGCAGGTCAGGCAGCATCCGAGTACTTCTTCAACTAGTAAACTATGATTCACCCTCCACTTTCTCTTTATATTGGAGCAAACAAAAGCATTTTAAATGATTTAAGTCAAGACCAAGAAAGAATTTCATTTATATAGCATTTATTGTGACCGCTGAAGATTATGGATTCTCAGGCAAGCATTGATAGGCAGTCACTTGGACAAAGCGATATCTGGTCATCAGTTTCTGTTGATTCAGTTCACAGATTACTCCTTCTGAATGCTTGATTGAGTTCCCAGACTCACGAGTACGAGTGAGGTGTTTTTTTGATTCACACTAATATCTCCACTGGGGTTATACTTCTTTTCAACTCTTTCCTGCAATGCCTGTAAGCTGATTTGGCCAAGATTAAGAAACGTGTTGTGAGGAAGGGTCACTCGAACTGAAACATTAACTCTGATTTCTCTCTACAGATGCTGCCAGATCTGCTGAACTTTCCCAGCAATGTCTGTTTTTGTTTTTGAGGAAGAAATGTGCAGTGTCATAATGCTTCTATTACTATGATTTTGACTGATACTTTTGTGTGGTTGTAAGAGCAGCAGTTTTATTCAAAGGTTTCTGAATGGAAGCATTTTTAAAACTATATTTCAAGACTTATCATTGTTATTGTTTGGCTCACTGGTTCTATAGTGTATATTGTAAGAGAAGGCATGGGGATATATTGGTCATGGAGAGGAGAAGAGACATGCGGAGGGGGGAGGTGTGAGGTGAGAACCAGAGGACTTCACATCCTTTGGAACAATTGAGACAAAATCAAAGAGAACTGAGGCAAGCCTTCAAACCAGTTCACCATTTAACTTGTATGCTCCCTACAGCTAACTCCATACAGTCCCCAATGGCATTGGGCACAGCTTTAGCTTTCCCTGCGTCCTCAGATGTGAAGTATGGTTAGTGGGGGCCTTTGTAAAAGGACATGCGTCCGTTGAGCAAGTGAAATTCTCGTATAATCATCAATCTCAGCTACGAGCGATTTTTGGGCATAAATTACCAGAGTAAAGTATTACAGGAGGGGGAGCTACTATAAAGTTACAGCTAAGGCTCATGGTTGAAAGAATGAAGGGAAATTTCCTCATTCAGCTGGCTGCACTTAGCCTTGAAAAGAGAGAAAAACCACTTTCTGATCACCTTTATTTTGATGAGCACATTTTTTGTTTCTTGAAACTGCGCCACCAGAGAGCAAATCCAGAATGCTAAACATGTACTAGTGCAATGAGTAACAAGTTAGTTGGGCATTAGAAGCTGTGCCCAGCTTTAAATGATTATGGTTAATGCACACATTGACAAAACATTCAATTTAATCATGCGGTTGTTGCAGAAGGAAGGTGTTTAACATTTGTGCTATGATAGATTAGGAAAACAGTGGAAAATGAAACAAATTGAGACAGCCCTTAAATCGTAAGTTACTGGAAAATTTGTACATTCAGTAACTTTGTAAGTGAGCACTTGCAATAATTTATTTCCATTTGGGATTTTTAAAAGCAGTTAGAACCTAGAATAGTTCAGCACAGGAATAGGCCCTTCAGCCCACATGACCATGATCCTATTCTAAACTAATCTTATCTGTCTGTACATGGTCTGTTTCCATGCCTGTTCATGGATATGTCTAAATGCCTCTTAAATGTTGCTATCAACTGTTTTTAAAAAGCAAGGATTGTACATAAGCTCCTGGCCTTAGCTCAGTTGGCAGTACTCTTGTCACCCCTACCTCTCAGCCAAGACGTTCTGGGTTTATGTTCCACTTGAGCACAAAAATCAAGACCAACAGTCTAACACAGTTAGATGCACTGTTAGATATTGTGTACTACATTGAGTTAATCTCGGACATGCTCAACTACAGGCAGCCATTATTGAACTAACTTTATTGACATCTCCTCAATAGAGGAGACTCTACATCACACTCCCTCTCCACTTAAAACATACCTGCTACATTAGAATGTAAAATGATACATGTATGGAGTTGCCCAAGATACAGTATGGAGGAAGTGAGGACTGCAGATGCTGGAGATCAGAGCTGAAAATGTGTTGCTGGAAAAGCCCAACAGGTCAGGCAGCATCCAAGGAGCAGGAGAATCGACATTTCGGGCATGAGCCCTTCTTCAGGAATGAGGAAAGTGTGTCCAGCAGGCTAAGATAAAAGGTAGGGAGGAGGGACTTGGGAGAGGGGCGTTGGAAATGCGATAGGTGGAAGGAACTTAAGGTGAGGGTTAAAGGCATGAAGAAGATTGCAGGTTTGGAAGGTGCTGCTGAGTTCGAGGGTTGGGACTGAGACAAGGTGAGGGGAGGGGAAATGAGGAAACTGGAGAAATCTGAGTTCATCCCTTGTGGTTGGAGGGTTCCTAGGCGGAAGATGAGGCGATCTTCCTCCAGCTGTCGTGTTGCTATGGTCTGGCGATGGAGGAGTCCAAGGACCTGCATGTCCTTCCACCAAGGACATGCAGGTCCTTGGACTCCTCCATCGCCAGACCATAGCAACACGACGGCTGGAGGAAGAGCGCCTCATCTTCTGCCTAGGAACCCTCCAACCACAAGGGATGAACTCAGATTTCTCCAGTTTCCTCATTTTCCCTCCCCTCACCTTGTCTCAGACCCAACCCTTGAACTCAGCACCACCTTCCTAACCTGCAATCTTCTTCCTGACCTCTCCGCCCCCACCCCCTCTCTAGCCTATCACCCTCACCTTAACCTCCTTCCACCTATCGCATTTGCAACGCCCCTCCCCCAAGTCCTTCCTCCCTACCTTTTATCTTAGCCTGCTTGGCACACTTTCCTCATCCCTGAAGAAGGGCTCATGCCCGAAACGTCGATTCTCCTGCTCCTTGGATGCTGCCTGACCTGCTGCGCTTTTCTAGCAAGATTCAGTATGGCCAAACTAACGTCAACAATGACTGAATTTTAACAAGTCAGATTGCAAACTTGTTCTTAAAGTAATCACAATAAAAACTGATAACTACAAGAGCAAACGTACACATGTTTTCATTAGCAGCAATATGTATTTTCAGAGAGAATTATTATTTGCTAAGACATAATGAAAAGAACAATTATTTTCTTTTTCTTCCTTATGTACTTGCAATTAAACAATGTGACACCTTACTCTTCCTGTCTTGATAGCTTCTTCCATTTCCATGAACTTTACTCTCCTCTGTTAACATCTCTGACCTATTAAATCTGAATGTTGCCATTGATTACAAACCTAATACCACAACAGCAGATCTCCTCACAGAAGTAGTGGCAACAGTAGCAACCAACTTGACTTAATGGTTGGATTGTACAATTGATTGATTCTTGGTATTAAAGCTCATGTTTCTCAGCCATTGGATTCTGTGACTCTGGAAAACTTTTAGATTCTTGTGATTTTCGTGTTCTTTTGGAGTTTTATTTTGGCTTGAAGATGAATTTAGGTTAAAGGAAGTTTCTCCTGCTCTCTCTTTGTCAGTTTTCTTCTCTCAAGCAAATGATCAACATGATATTAATAGTGTATCTCTTCAATATTAGCTAGTTTAGTCATGCACCTAGACTCATTACAACAACTCCAATCACATACCTCTTATCACCTCGCCCTTTTCTCGCTATGACCTTCTGATCACCATTAAAAGATGAGACAAAATTTTATCTCTCTTAGGCTTGTGAATCTGTGGAATTCTTTACTGCACAGTGCTACTGTGTCTGGTTCATAAAGTATATTCAAGGTTGAGATAGAGAAATTTTTGATCAGTGAAGAAATCAAAGGTTACAGGGAAAAAGCAGGAAAGTAGAGGTGAGGGTCATCAGTTCAGCTTTGATCTCATTGAATGGGCTAAATGGCCAACTTTTGCTCCCACGTCTTATGGCCTTATGAACTTTTCGTTTTCATTCCTTGTGTTTCATGACTTCTTCTCACTTTCCCTGGCTGTTCTTTGAGTTTGTTAGTCATGTCAGGCTTACAAGTTTGTCCTTGGAGCATGTTTAAACATGAACTAGTAAGGTGAGCAACCCGTTGGAAATTTGTTTTATTAGAGAACACAAAAGCGTCTAGCCTGTATTGAACAGAGACATGGAAATTATGCCTACTTTGTCAGAGGGCAAATATTTCTGAAAAAGCTTCTTCACAATCTGTAATTATCTTTCTGCAGCACCAATCAATACTGGATGCTGAGGAGGCGTTAGAATTTGTATCATACTGTTTTTATTGGACATATTTCAAACATTCCTGACGTGCATCATTATCAGCCACCAACATCTCTGGCAACCCATAAATTCTTCCACTTGCCATTGGCTGGGGCATCCCAGAATAGACTGTCATCTCTGGTGCCAACACCATCTTTAAAAGTCTATTGTGTACGCAGACAGGTACTGAGAATGCAGAGTTCCCATGCATAGTTTGTGACATTTTCCGCAGATGTAGCAGATAAGGGGAAATTAGTAGCCTCTTTTTGGGCAGATACCAGCAGATCCTGCTGAATGTGATGTTGAAGGGGAGGGATCTCCTCTTCTCCCCAGGATCAAGAGATGATGCCATGCCATCAGACTCTGTCAGGCTGGTCTGAGGTTGCCACATAGGTCATTGCAGTCTCAGTCAGATGGAAGAATGCCCAGAGTGAGGGAAGTAGGTCAATAACTTCCTTTACTTATCCAGAGTAAGTGTCTTTGTTCCCTCTTTGCTCCCTCACACTCACTCTATCTCCACTACTGTACCCACCTCCCACCAAGGCTCATTGTCTATCACTTTCACTACCACATGCGACATCTTAGCCCACTCACATCCACCCTAAACCCTCACCATTCTAATCCTGCATGGTCTCTGCCCTAACCACTCATTCACTCGACATATCTCCCTATGTTTCCTCCATCAGCACCAGTGCCAACAGCTATTCCACCCACTTTCACCTTCTTTATTCCTTCTTTTTCTCCCATTCCTGGGGGGAATAGCCAACATTCCAGTAAACAGAGCCAAAATGGGGTAGGGAGCTGCCTGAAATTCAGCTCCTCAGCCCCTATGAAGAGAGTCCCTGACCATGACTGCCTGTGGCTGGCTGATCACACCCAAACATGTGGACTGGTATCAGAACGTACGACCCACTGACTGACTGACTCAAGTCCCTTGACTTGACTGAGGAATTGGTGACAACCATGAGGAGCTTCCTAGTTTTGCCTGTACTAAACAGCACAGCAAGATGGAAATACAATGACCCTTGGTAGCTTCGGTTGGGAGTACAAACTGCAAAAGGACAATGCGAGGTTGGTTAGCTCAAGGTGAGAGCACGCAAGGAGGTCGAGTGAACAGCCATGAGATGCAGCCTAGTCCAAAACTGTCCAGACGTGCAAACTGTCTTCACAGCAGCATTCACTCCAAGCGGCCGGCAGCATTCCCTCTAATTTTCTTTTCAGACATTGACCTCCAAGCACATCAGAAGTCCATTCAGCGATTGGAACACCAAAGCTAATCGCCATGAGGGAAACCTTCAAGTGGCTGCATGGGCACGGCCGTGCAGCTTCGAGGGAACATTGGTTGTCATGAAGAAACATCCTGCAAGTGATGGGAAAGGTGTCACGAGGATCCTGAGAGAGGGGCAGATGTTGGATGCCAGTGTCAGTAGATGAGAGTGAGTGTGGCCTGTGTCCTGAGAACCTGTTCCATCACAGCACTCCTTCTGGGTCCACTTTCCTGAACAAGATCTGCCAGCAGACACCATTTGGATCAAGGAAACTCAAGAAGTCACCAAAAACATTTGTCAAACAGCAGACTTTAAATTAGCACAATGAGAATGGTTCTTGTGAAACGGGTTTAGAGCAGTCAGGGTCCATATAGCTAACCTCCATTACTGAGACCTCAGGACAAACACCTCATGCAATTTTGGAGAGACACAGACAATGCTGCAGATTAATGAAGAATATCCACTCTACAAACTAGTGGTGGACAAATTACACTAAACTCAGCAGAAAGGTTGCCACTTGGCTTCAGGGATTTGCATTCACTGAACAAAATGAAAATATGTACATTTGAGGATTTCCAGACTTCTGAAACAGCTTTAGATTTACAATGAGAAAAACCAAGAACTGAGGATGCTAGAAATCAGAAACAAAAACAGAAATTGCTGGAGAAATAGAGCAGGTCTGCCATCATCTATGGGCAGAAAACACAATTAAAATTTCAGTCCAAAGACCCTTTTTCAGAAGTTCTGAATAAAGGTCACTGGATTTGAAATGTTAACTGTTTTCTCTCCACAGAGGCTGCCAGATCTGTTGAGTTTTTCCAACACTTTCTTTTTATTTAGATTTACAAGAACTTGGTGCATGGCTGCAACCTGGCTCTTTATTGTTTCCTCTGTTCCCATAAGCATGTGAATATGACCAACTTCCCACATTGTAAGGCACTTAGATTAGATTCCCTACAGTGTGGAAACAGGCCCTTCACCCAACAAGTCCACACCAACCCTCCGAAGAGTAACCCACCTGCACCTAACACTATGGGCAATCTAGCATGGTCAATTCACCTGGCATGCACATCTTTGGACTGTGGAAGGCAACCAGAGCTCCCAGAGGAAACCCGCACAGACAGGGGAAGAATGTGCAAACTCCACACAGACAGTCGCCCAAGACTGGAATTGAACCGGGGACCCTGGTGCTGTGAGGCAGCAGTGCTAACCACAGAACCACCGTGCCACCACTTAGACAGGGAATGGAAACATTAAGATGGTTTCTGGTTACAATAGCAAATGCAGCATCTGAGTTCCTGATTCTGAGTCTGAACTTGGCTGCCATGGCCTGGATCTCACTGAAATCCAGTGGGCTACCCTTCTCGCTCAGGAAAGGAACTCTCTTGCAATTTGCAACTATCTTTTACAATCATTTCCATGGCTGTGGTCTCAAGACAGGCCTCCTTCCAAGTCAGCTTATTGCCTTTGTTCAAAGGCTGGGCCTGAATGTTATTATTCTTAGGCCTCCTTGGAATATGTCTCTAACATTGATTCCTATATTTGCACTATGCCCAAAATGATGGAAGAGTTTATTCAATTTAAGAATATTATTAGCAACAGGCTCGCTTGGCAAATGTTTCCTGTGCAGAATGCAACTCTGAATTCTTAGTCACTATAATGCGAGTTCAAAATTCCATTCATTTCAGAATCGTCAGTGGTACTGGGGTCTCATGGCCAACACTGGTTTGACACCATCGATCATGGTGAAGTAAATATCAAATTTATCCTCATCTTTTATTTTGTTCACACACAGCCATACGTGTAAGTTTTATTTGTAATTACACCAACACATTTGTTAGGACAGAATTCCTTTTTTGTTCCCAAATATGCTTTCAGGGCCACATTTTCAGTTATGTACTGTGCTGGCTCACTGTGTGCCTGAATGCGCACACGGTCCAATTCTTCAAATTGCTCAAACATCCTCAAAGTCAATGTTCAGAATTTGTAAAATCTACCACAATGTCTTTCAGCCTTCAGTTTTGCAAATGAAATGTGAAAGAAAATTCCACGCCAGCTTTGTGAGAATCTTTACATTATGAATTACGCTGAATGAGTTGAATACAACCTCAACTGCAGGCAGCCCTATTGAACTAACTTTATTTGCACCTCCCCAATAAAGCTCAAACCTTCCAGTCTTGGTAAACATGCCTGCAAATCTTTTTTGCATCTTTTCCATTTTAATAACATCTTTCCTATATCTGGCAATCAGAATTGTATGCAAAACTCCAAAATGTGGCCTTACCAAAGCCTTGTACAGCTGTAACATGGCATTTCAACTCCTATAATTAATGCTCAGACTGATGAAAGCAGGTTTTCTGAATTAAATTCACTTATCTGAATTAAAATCCATCTACTATTCCTTGACCCACTGGCCCAGTTGATCAAGATCCCTTTGAGTTCTTGGATAACCTTCTTCACTGTCCACTGTGTAACCAATTTTGGTATCATCCACAAACCATGCTCCTATATTCTCATCCAACTCATTTAGATAAACGATGAAAAACAGTGGACATAGAAGCAATCCACGTGGCACACCGTTGGTTACAGGTATCCAGTCTGAACAACAATCTTCCTTCACTACCTTGTCTCATATCATCAAGTCAATTTTATATCCAAAGGGCTTGCTCTCTCTGGTCCCATGTGATCTGACCTTACTAACTAGTCTACCATGTGGAACCTTGTAAAAATGCAAATTTACAAGACACGATTTCTCATGCGCAGAATCATGCGGACTATCCCTAATAAGTTTTTTGCCCTTCTAAATGCATGTAGATCCTGTCTCTCAAAATCCTCTCCAACAATTTACCCATCACTGATGTTTGTTTAACCGGTTAAACCAGATCCTTCAGTGCTAATTAGTCAGCTCAGATAAACCAAAAGAAGAAGCAGCTTAGTACATAAAGGCTGCTGGGGAGGGTTGTGATATGTTTTAACTGCAAAAAGAGTGAAGAAGGACAGCTGTAAGTGGATCGTACAACCAGACGTTCGACAAATAAACCACAGTATTGAAGAGATCACCACACTCTGAAAGTTCAGAAATGCATGTTGAGAGTTGCTGGAAAACCACATTAGGTCAGGCAGCATCCGAGGAGCAGGAGAATTGACGTTTCAGGCAAATCCTGATGAACAGCTTTTGCCTGAAACATTGATTCTTCTGCTTCTTGAATGCTGTCTGACCTGCTATGCTTTTCCAGCACCACACTCGTGACCCTAATCTCCAGTATCTGCAATCCTCACTTCCGCCATCATAAATGCATGCCTAAGGACAATTCAACTTTCACAGACACACCAGGTAAACACCAACCTCTGTTCTTCCCATCCAATTCAGAAAGGTAGATGCAATGACATGCCATTCTGTAAAAGAAAGAATTTCCAGAATTAAAGGGGCCATATTATGAGTTAGAAAATCTCAGCAGCACTTGAATTTTGAAGACTGCAGCACTCACAGGAACAATAGCACAGCAAGATTCAAAACACTAATGGGCTGTCCAACGTTTGGCTCCATATCCCTTATCAGGACAGCATCCTGTCTCTGACTGCCTCAAGGGGCTGACTGATCATTTCCAAGCCCCTGGACCAGGATCACATGCTACCCTGGACCTCCTGTGCTTGGAGCCCCAGAAAGAAGTCGGCAACCCTTTGACTTAACTGAGGCTCACTGACAGCTAAGACAAGCTTTCCTCCTTCCCTCCTTTGTGTCAACACTAACCAGCAAGATAAAATAGAACTAACATTAACCTGGTATCTCTGGCTGAGTGGGTAAAGTGGAAAAAAAGCAAAGGAAAACAATGAAGGCAGGGAGGCTGCCAGGATCCAGGTAGGCTCAGATTGAGTGAGTGCTGTGACAGCAAGCGAAGAACCATAAAATGCAGCCTGATCCAGTGTATGAGCTAGGTCTGTTTGTCCTTGCTGCAGCATTACAATGATCTGCACTGACCAGTGCAGCACTGAAGTTCAGAAATATCCTTTAAGTGGATCAAAGATGTGAATTCTGAGTTCTTAGAATCTGACACATGTGAAAAGCTAATGTTTGTGGATATGGCGTGCATGTGGCCAATGCCTGAGATGTTTGAGCCTGGTGTCTAACATTGAGGTCCTTTGGAGTAAACAGCAAGCTGGATCTGCTTGGTTTTCACATTGAGTTTTCTTAAAGTTGAGATAGCTTGGCAAGATAGGAAGTTGAGTAATATTGAGGCAATGATCTGCCTAATTGGCAACTTGCCACTGTCTCATAAGAAATTTGTCACACCGTGTGTCAAAAGTTGGAGTAAAATATTTCTGATGTGAAAACCGGCCTCACCAGACTTCTCATCTGATTTTACCACGAAGATCACCTCATGTAGGCCCCTATTGGATTCCACCTTATGTTTCTTATATTGCAATTACTATTAGAGCTGCTGTCAAGCTCTATTGAATCTCTGTGAAGATTTTGACAGTTGCTATGTGAATGCAAGTCATTTGTATAAATTAAAAAAAAAAGATCTTTTCTTGGACAATAAAAAATTTAAATAGGACCTTGCAGAATCAGGCCTCATTGAAGTGGACTGCTGATAGTCAACGATCATTCATTCAAGTAGCAGAGTCCTTAGGGAAGAAAATATTTTAAACAGAGAGCTACTCAAATCCAAATGTAATCGGATGTTTTACTAACTAAATAAGTGTTTTGCCAACAGAGCTTAAAATGATTCCTTTCTCACCTCATTATTTTCTAACATGGCTTCCCCTGTCTCCTCAAGTATGTCGTGTTTACTGTGGCCCTGAGCACTGCCAACTTCCAAAAAAAAATTCAAGAACAGTTCATTTTGATAATCAGCAACAAAAATGGAACTTAAAATCTTTAAAGTTTAATCTGTTGCATGAGTGGTTATATGAAAAAAATGAAATGCGCATAACAGCTGGAATCCATCTGCTACTACTTTGGGGAATTATGAAACAACTACATTCAGCTGTTTAGAATACACGAGGGTTAAGCCGCAACTTGCTGATTCCCCCATTAACCTGAATACTAAATGTCATTTCCAGAGTGGGAATAATACTTTTCTGCTTTAATCATGTGGTTTTCTTTTCTGCTGGAAGTGGAGAAATGGATTCACTTTGTGTGTCTCTATGATAGCAAGTAGTAGGAAGAATATGAAGCTACCCATATGCCATCCCAATAAGGCACATTAACATCCAAGCTCTGATGAGCATCTTTGCTTGCATTAATTCAGTGTTATTTGCATCTCCCACACCAACCCAATCATTGCTGAGTTATGCCAAGTTTTACAATCTAAACTCATATTCACAGGAGATTGGATTACAAATGGCCAAACTTAATTTACTTAGGACCGTCAACTCAGCCATCATTCATCTCTTTAGTCTGGGCCAACTCCATTCCATCTCAAGTCCAAGTGAGGAAAGGACACTGTTCCAACATCCTCCATGAACCAAATCTCCGGTTTATCATACATTACCAATGCTGAATAATCTACATTGCCACATAAATAGGAAAACATGCAGAAACCTTAATAACACTTCTTACTTTGTACTAAACCTACATAGGTTTGGTGCAATAATATTCCAGCATACAGAAATGTTGTGTTAAGGATTTGGCCAGCTGAATCTGCCACTTTCCTGCATGATTCAGTGAGCATGAGAATGATTAAGACTTTAAAATTCATATTAATGTCACACTATATTCATTGCAGATAAAAACATAATCTGAAGGACTAGGCAAATGACTTTGGGTCTGCTTTGAAGAAGGTCATTTTTATCCTTGCAACAGTAATTATTTTTAAATGCTCAAGCCCTCAGTTACATGGTGTACCTGGAGTTCCTCCAGCTAATTCCACTTCAGTTCAATGGAATCCATTTACATGTTAGCACATTCCCATTTATAGAGGGATTCTGAACTGGGGATGGTGATTGATCTAATCATCAATTTGGATTAACATGTCTTGGGTCAACAAGTTGCAAGACCAACCCTGGTGGTATCACGTAACTCTGATCGCTGTGGTTCCATGGAACTGGCGCAAATGCTTGAAGCAAATTAATGTGAAGTAGACAGCTATGAATACTGTTGCCTAGTCACAATCAGGAAATATGGCACCACTCTAGGAAGATCAAGCTCCTGTTCTGGCTAATATCCCTCAATTAAACTGCACCACCAAGAATAACTGGTTACATATCTAATTTGCTTCAAGGAGACCTTTGCAGCAGACATTTGAGTTTTACGTCTAAACATGTAACAGCCAATGTCCTTCAAAAATAGTTACTTTATCTTAAAATTCTAAAATGCTTTGACACAAACACAGAAAATACTGCGGAAATTCAGCAGGTCTGACAGCATCTGTGGAGAGAGAAACAATTAAAGCTTTGAATCATAGAGCCATAAAGCCACATACATGTACAGCACAGAAATAGACCACCCCCCCCCCCCCCCCTCCACCTGTCCATGCCAATCAGAAATCCTAAATTAATTTAGTCCCATTTGCCAGCATTTGGAGTTTATCCCTCCAAACCTTTCCTATTCATCGACCCATCCAGATGCCAAAGGTTGTAATTGTACCAGCCTCCACCACTTCCTCTAGCAGTTCATTCCATACACACACCACCCTCTGCATGAGGAAGTTAACCCTTAGGTCCCTTTTAACACTTGCTTCTCTCACCTTCAACTTATATCCTCTAGTTTTGACCTCCCCTACCCTGGGGAAAATACCTTGACTATGTGCCATATTCATGCCCCTCATGATTTTATAAACTCTATAAGGTCATCCCTCAGCCTTGATGCTCCAGAGAAAATAGCCTCAACTTATTCAGCCTCTCCCGGTAGTTCAAACCTTCCAACCCTGGCAACATTTTGTAACTCCTTTCTGAACCCTTTCAAGTTTCACAACATCCTTCCTATAGCAAGGAGATCTGAACTGAATGTAGTATTCCAAAAGTAGCCTAACCAATGCCCTGTACAGCTGCAATATGATCTCCCAACTCCTGTACTCAATGCACTGCCCTGTTTACCTGTGACTCCACTTTCAAGGAACTATGAACCTGCATTCCAAGGTCCCTATGTTTGGCAATGGTCTCCAGGACCTCACATAAAGTGTATAAGTCCTGCCTCGATTTGCCTTTCCAAAATGCAACACCTCATATTTATCCAAATTAAACTCCATCTGCCACCCTTGGCAGAACTGAGGATGTTCTGAGGATATAATAGTACAGCATTATAGGGGTAAGATGTTTAGCGTATGTGATGTTCTTCTTCCTGTTGCTATCAGCTATCCTCCATTTAATTCTTTCCATGTGCAGTGTCCAGCAATGCATATTCTTCAGTGGATTAAAATTGAAATAACGTAGTTTATGAATGTAGTTATGGTGAAAAAAATTCAGAAAGAAAAAACTTGCCTTTACACTATAAAGCTACTCAATGTCATTGGATGTCTAAAAGTACTTTACAGTCAATGAAGTACTTTTGAAGTGTACTCACTTTTGTACAAGTGCAACTCACAAGCAAATATGTGAATAACGAGATAGAAATGAAACAGGATTTCGTAAGTTAGTGCAACACAGTGGAAAAATACCCACAAGCCTGTGTGCCAGGATAGACCTAAAGAATAAACAAACAGTGTTCAGATTCAGAACCAACTGCAACTTGTTGAACACTAATATCCTTAACTTCTGGCATTGGGAAGCTGGATTTTCCACATTGCACTGACAGGGACATTTGCTGCAGAAAATAACACACTTTGAGCTGAACCAAATTGAATAATTGATACAATACTACAAGTTCTAAAGCAGTAAAATACAATTCAAAGTACTTTCTTTATTGTTCTCTCCGATGTTTAGCTGCTTTATGAATTGTGTTAAATTCTTTCTGAAGCAAATCGTATTGGATTTGTTAAGGCAAATCTTTAATCCTATCAGACTTGCTGCCTCTTGGTAGGATCAGAAAATGATTGAAGAATTTAGTTTATCCAATGGAATTCAATCAAGTCACCCATGCATCAAAACAGCTCTGAAAAGTAGACAACCTATTTCCTAAAACATTTGATAATCCTTACAGCAACTCAAATCCATGAGTTTGTACCCCATTCTGAACTGACATTGGAACACATCTTTAGAATTAGCAAAGTCCAACAACTTGACCAAGTAGTTTGCAAGAGTACAACATTCCAACACCTCCCAAACCAACGACTGGGGAGAGCAGGATTACTGGCAAGTCCAGTGCAGATAGGCAGAGTTAGACTGGCAACTTGCTGATGACAACGCAGCTGGAAATATTCTAACACTCGCACCATTCCACATGGTTGAACAAGCTTGATCTGAATAGCTAATAGCAGGAAACTTCATACAGAATAAGCAATTTTGGTTAGTCTAATTCTTTTCACACTTAACTGTAACTGCTTTCTTTCTCTCTTTTCGTGTTTTGATGAGATTTGTTTCTGCTCAATTGCATAATTTCTAGGGGTTTAAATGATCACTTTTGGATTACAGCTGTGCTGTGCTTCACTCATAGCTTTTCATTTTTGCTGCCTTTCAATTTTCTTACAATCATCCTGTGACTCTGTTTATTTGTTTGATTAATTACTATATTTAGTCACTAATAAATCTTTTCTCCTCTTTTTATAAATTTTATTATCAGCATAGTTCTGGTTTTGTAATCCAATATATACTTCTATATATAAGTGCATGTGTGTGTGTGATTCATAAGCCTCAGGTCAACTCATTAAACAACGCTTTTGTACAATAACAACCACTGCTGGTGTTCTACTAACACTACAATGCTATTCCAGCTAGATTTAGAACTTCTGGATTTTATTTGGACTTCCAACACAGAGATGTCATGCCTCACTGAGACAGCACACTGGCAATCAAGCCTCGCTATTTCCAGTCTGATCACCAAAGTTAAAGATATTTTAAATGTATGCAAAAATTTCCCATTTAGATGTTTTTCAGACCCTGACACAAAGCATGGGCTGGGATTCTGAACTGAACAAGGATTATTTATTAAAGTAATTAAACTTTAGCTACAGATACACAGTAATAAACCATTGGTAAAAAGTGAGGACTGCAGATGCTGGAGATCAGAGCTGAAAAATGTGTTGCTGGAAAAGCACAGCAGGTCAGGCAGCATCAAAGGAGCAGGAGAATCGACGTTTAGGGCATTCCCGAAGAAGGATTTATGCCCGAAACGTCGATTCTCCTGCTCCTTTGATGCTGCCTGACCTGCTGCGCTTTTCCATCAACACATTTTTCAGCAATAAACCATTGGTGTACAGTAATGCTAATTAAAACGCTAATCCTCTGACAAACTCCCCTACACACACACTCAGACTCAGAGACATTGAAATATATAGGGGAAAAAACATGAACAAATGGAAAACTAAGAAAGCAGTTCAATCGTCTTTATTCAAAGATGTGTTAGAGTCTTGGAGTCATAGAGATGTACAGCATGGAAACAGACCCTTCAGTCTAACCCGTCCATGCTGACCAGATATCACAGCCCAATCTAGTCCCACCCGCCAGCACCCGGCCCATATTCATCCAAACCCTTCCTATCCATATACCCGTCCAAATGCCTCTTAAATGTTGCAATTGAAACAGCCTCCACCACATCCTCTGGCAGCTCATTCCATACACGTACCACCCTCTGTGTGAAACAATTGCCCCTTAGGTCCCTTTTCTATCTTTCCCCTCTCACCCTAAACCTATGCCCTCTAGTTCTGGACTTCCCCCACCTCCCCCCCCCGCACCCCCACAAGGGAAAAGACACTGCCCCAGCCTGTTCAACCTCTCCCTATAGCTCAAATCCTCCAACTCTGGCAACATGCTTATAAATCTTTTCTGAACCCTTTCAAGTTTCACAGCATCTTTCCAATAAGAAGGAGACCAGAATTGCATGCAATATTCCAACAGTGGCCTAACCAATGTCCTTTGGTTTCCCAAAATGCAGCACCTCGCATTTGTCTGAATTAAACTCCATCTGCCACTTCTCAGCCCATTGGCCCATCTGGTCCAGATCCTGTTGTAATCTGAGGTAACCCTCTTCGCTGTCCACTACACCTCCAATTTTGCTGTCATCTGCAAACTTACTAACTGTACCTCTTATGCTCGCATCCAAATCATTTATGTAAATGACAAAAAGTAGAGGACCCAGCAGCGATCCTTGTGGCACTCCACTGATCACAGACCTCCAGTCTGAAAAACAACCCTCCACCACCACCTTTTACCTTTGAGCCAGTTCTATATCCAAATGGCTAGTTCTCCCTGTATTCCATGAGATTTAACCTTGCGAACCAGTCTCCCATGGGGATTCTTTCTAATCAGAAAGTTTCTTCTCTGCCTTCTTTTTTCAAATGCTTCCATTGGTTTGCAAGAAGCACAGGGAGGCTGGTTCACTTATGAACTCTCTCTGTCTGATCAATACGTGTGATATCAAGTTCTTAGTGTAGGACACAGATAGCAAAGTCAGAGGTGTACAGTACTAGGAGGCATTTTCAGTCTAAACTACTTGACACATATTAGCATCGCTTTTAACTTGCCAAAATCAAAGTTAACAGGATAGTTATCATGGCATATTGCATCAGTCATTTCACTGCCCATATGATTGGCCTGAGATCACTTCATAGGCAATACGTCCTCTTTAATGTCCATATCAACATGCTATGTCTGAAACACCTCCACTCTGTCCATAAGAATGACCCTGATCTTCCAGGTACTTGTCATTTCGTTGCTCCCATGCTAACAATTCCTTCGTAGGCTTTTTTCAGTGTTCCAATGAAACTTAATGAACCTACAATCCCACTTTGGTATTTAACTGCTCAGAACATGCATTGCATCTGCTCTGATATTTCCACAGGCATGACAACTGATGAGATATGCACAGGCAAGGTTCAAGTTATGTTTCAGAGGTGAGGAACGAAGGAAAGTATCTACAGCTCATTGGCCAATTCAAATGAGACCCAAACCAAAATTCAAAACCTACTCAATTAAAGTTTGATGGATTAAGCATACAATTATTCAGTCAATCAATCCAAGAGATGGCACGGCACTTTCAATTGTTCAGTAGCATCTCTTCGTCCTTACAAATAACTTGATACAAGTGAATTGATTAAAGGTGATATTGTGCAATATCCAAATAAAAAAGGAAACAAAATTGCTGGGAAAATTCAACAGGTCTGACAGTGAAGAGAAAGCAGAGTTAACATTTCAGGTTCAGTAAACCTTCTTTAGAGAGTAAAAATGACCATTTCTTTGCTACAATCTAAAGCCCTACAATTTTCATCCAATTTTTCATTTTTGGTGTTACTGTCAGCTGGAAAGAGGAAAGTAGCTTTTATTTTATAAGGTCAATCAGTTAGATGTGATATGGAAACTTTACCCTGTTTTGAGGTAACATTAGCATACTATAGGGTGGGGTTATAATTTATTGAATGTGACCCATCCTGTCCATTTGCCACAAGTTTAGGAATAGAATCTCAATAATTGCTTCTACTAGGTATCCTTATCCCTTGCCACAGTAAACAGTAATTGGTCTGCTCCATTTCAGTCTCTGATCAAGTGTCTGAAAAATCTTCAAATGAATTTATCGAGAATACCTGATATCAACTTTCTAAACCAAGCAAAAACATTATCAGCAAGGATGTCTATATGAGGAGTACAGATGCTCACAAAGCTCACTCTAATCGGTGTTAAGTAGTTACCCATTACAAAGTGTAATGATCTGATAGGAAGTTATGAGTCCCAGTTTTAGAGTGCTGCACTCTACAGAGTTTATCGATGGAGTTAATCAGAAATCAATTTACTGAAAAAAAATGACCCAAGAGGCTGACTCCATCGGGTTTTGAATCAATAAAATTGCAGTATATGCTTATTTGTTGTTATTCTCGTCAGTTTTTGATACGTGCTAGAAGCTTCCCCATTATTGAAGAATCTTTCAAGGAAAATAAAATTAAGTTGCTTCAGACATAAATTAAAAAAAAGCTTCATGCACATTTTTGCAGTGTAATTGTTGATTGAGTTTGTATCCCGAGAAAGCTATGGGTAGAATTTTACCGCCTTCTCTCAGGGACAAATGCATGTCCTTTCCCCAAAAGTCTGTATGTCCTGCCTGTTTGTGCGATACTGCCAGTTCCTGAACAGTATCCTGCACGTAATGCTATTTAAAGAGGAAAGTTACATGATTAAGGCTGCTCTGACTGTACGGGGTATAAAGGGAACATTTACAGTTAATTTTCAATTTGCTCAAGACCTCAATCAAATTTAGTATGCAAACTGCACGTCCCAAATGTATTATAGTATTGTACTTGCAAATTATTTCTTTAGATCCCTCGAATCTTGACTTTCTCCCCCTTTCTTTTTTTTTCGTTAAATTGATTCAACTCAAGTCTTGGCTCCAAGAAACAAGACTACCTTTGCTTGGCTTGATTTCAAACAGCCTCTGGTTCACCGACTTGCCTTTCTGAAACCAAGGCTTAACAATTATACAAAATTTCACAAATTAATCACAGCAACCATTTGGAGACCTCATGAGTCATACGCAATACAGAAGCCCAAAGTAACGAACCGCTGCTGCTACCTCTCATGCAGTATGCAGGACCACATGTGCTAATATTGAGCGACTCAGGCTGGACATGCAATTTTACCATCAATTAAAAAGACAAGCCTTGATATCACCAGGAAGGATGTTAATGTTCGAGATAAATTATGCATCCTGACCTTTCACCTTATGCTAAGTAAAAATGTTTACCCACATGTTCAGGAAGTGTAGATTGCACCAATTAATATGGGCACAAAAAAGGCAACACTAAAAATTCACTATTCAGTTTTTACCATGTTTGTATATGCTCAATACCTTTGGAAATTAAAATTTTGCTGCACTCAGATCCTACAAATTATCCTTTTATCCAACAAAAGAGGACCTCCAGCGTACTTGAAATTGCATTTTTTTCTTTCTTAAATATAGCATTCCATCATCAGTTAATACTTCTTTGTATTGTCCCATGGGAAGTGTTTGCCATTTTCTTGTGTGGAAAACCTGGCTCTTTTCCATTGTTGGCTGATAACGTTCCTTCTTTTTTTGAAAAAACATGCATTTTTGATTGACAGGCAAAGAATTCATTTTGGAATAGAGGATTTAACACAATCAACACCATTAGTCTGTTCACCGGTTAAATCAGGGCTTGTCAGGCCCTAATACGTGCTTCAGCGTAGGTTTCCAGCTCCTGATGTTAGCGTAAAGTCAGACTTGGGGGGTCAGCAATTTATCAACATGAGACTGGCATTCAGAAATGGTCAATCATCAGTGAACAAGCAAATTCAACACACCAACCAATGAAGTTGATCACATTTTCTCTGCATTTGTTCAGCCAACCTTTACTGTCTGCAATCAGGCCACTTTAAACCAAAGTGGGGCAGGCATCTTGGCAAAATCTCTCCGACATGATCTTCCTCATGATGTCATTGAGATGGGCGAGCGACATAGTGGACAATGGTGCTGTCTACCCTGGTGAATTGGCATATGTCTATACTGCATTGAAAAATAATTTTTGCTGTCCAACAAGTATGCAACTATTTGCAAATTCATCAAGGCATATTCTTATTTATATTTGTCTTGTGATCGTATCAAAGGAAAAAGAACTTTGCATTAATATGCCACCTTTCAAAACAATCAAATATCTCAAAATGATTTAGAATCTATGAAGTACTTTTGAAGTATAATCATTATTGTAACATAGGAAACATGGCAGCCTAACTTGTACACAACAGATAATCCATTTTCGTGACATTGATTGAGGAATATATATTGGCCAGGAATTTTGGGATAACTCCACTGCTGACCATTAGATATGGAACAGAGGTAGGCAATATAGTCCTTTGAGGTTGATCCACCATTCGATGAGATCATGGCCAATTTGATATCCATCAATTCCACTTTTCAACCTTTTCTGAAAGAAGAAATTTGTCTTCATCTCTGTCTTGAATGTGTGACCCCTTACTCTGACATTATGCCCTCTCATCCTAGACTCTCCCACAAGGGGAAACACTTCTCAGCAGTTACACTGTCAAGCTCCTTCAGAATCTTATATGTTTCAATGAGATCACCTGTCTTCAAAGACTACAGGCCCAAGAAACTCAACAGGCCCAAGAAACTCAAACTCTCCTCGTAAGAAAATTCCTGCATACTCAGAATCAATCTAGTGAACCTGCTCTGGACTGCCTCCAATGCTTACATATTTTTTCAATAAAAATAAAAAAATGGTCTCAGTATTCTAGCTGTGATCTGACTACTGCTATGTATGGTTTTAGCAAGATTTCGCTATTCTTATACTCCATTTTCTTTGAAATAAAGTCCAGCATTCCACTTGCCTTTCTTATCACCTGCAGAAAAACTTTGCTAGTTTTTTTGTGGTTCATGCACGCAGACCCCCAAAATAGTGTTTCTCTATTTAAATAATTAAGTTCCTTTCTTCTTCCTGACCAAGTGTTTAACCTCACATTTTCCAACAATGTATCCCAAAGTCAAGTTTTTACCAGCTCACTAAACCTATTTGTAACCCTTTGCAGACATTTTGTGTCATCCTTGTGACTTGCCTTTCCATCTATTTTGGAGAGCCAATCCTATAGAGAGTAAAGTTGGGGAAACAGTAATGCTGAACCAAGAAATGGCAGAGGAGCTGCACAAAACTCTGCACTATAGATCCACAAAATTCACTTCCCTCATCCAAGTCATCAACATATATATTACAATTAGTCATATCCCTCATACTAATCCTTGTGATACTCTATCCATGCTAATATCCTACCCCAAGGCCATTGGCTCTTACACGTATCGACAAGATAGCGGTGGCAGGATAGGAAGGGTTTGGGTTCCTGAGCCAGTCTCCTTCTGATTTCCTGGCCTGCTGCATGCCTTATTTTTTATTTGTCGATGTATTATTTTTAACTTCAATTTTCATTTTACCTTCTTTTGGCAGCTTTGATGGAGGAGGAAGTTTCGGGCAGCTGCAATGACTGTTACCCATGGCCATTGCAGCCGCGTCTGATGGTGGTCTGCTTCGGCATCTCGGGCAGCACAACCCAGGATGCCATCAGTCCGGATTGTGGCAGCTTTGCCGATGGGGTGATTTCAGTCCGTCATATGGCAGCCTGGAATTCTTTCCGGTGGTTTCTTTGGCCTGGGATCAGCAACAAGCTGGGTCCTTGGGACTGGCTACAGTGGAGTCTTACGAGTGAGGATTCTACCGGCCCTGCATAGATGGCCAGCTCTGGCAGTGTTTCTGGTTCAGTATCCCAGCGGCTCTGGCATGGATGGCGTGATCTGGCAGTGGTTTCTGTTTCAGTATCCCAGTGGCTCTGGCGTGGATGGCCTGCTCTGGCAGTGGTTTCTGGTTCAGTATCCCAGTGGCTCTGGCATGGATGGCCTGCTCTGGCAGTGGTTTCTGGTTCAATATCCCAGCGGTCCTGGCGTTGATGGCCTGCTCTGGCAGTGGTTTCTGGTTCAGTATCCCAGTGGCCCTGGCGTGGATGGCCTGCTCTGGCAGTGGTTTCTGGTTCAGTATCCCAGTGGCTCTGGCATGTATGGCCTGCTCTGGCAGTGGTTTCTGGTTCAGTATTCCAGCGGCTCTGGCATGGATGGCCTGCTCTGGCAGTGGTTTCTGGTTCAGTATCCCAGTGGCTCTGGCATGTATGGCCTGCTCTGGCAGTGGCTTTTGGTTCAGTATCCCAGCGGCCCTGGCGTAGATGGCCTGCTCTGGCAATAGTTTCTGGTTCAGTATTCCAGCAGCCCTGGCATGGATGGCCTGCTCTGGCTTTGGTTTCTGGTTCAATATCCCAGTGCTCCTGGTGTTGATGGCCTGCTCTGGCAGTGATTGTTGGTTCAGTATCCCAGCGGCCCTTGCGTAGATGGCCTGCTCTGGCAGTGGTTTCTGGTTCAATATCCCAGTGGTCCTGGCGTTGATGGCCTGCTCTGGTAGTGATTTTTGGTTCAGTATCCCAGCGGCCCTTGCGTGGATGGCCTGTTCTGGCAGTGGTTTCTGGTTCAGTATACCAGCGGCTCTGGCATTGATGGCGTGATCTGGCAGTGGTTTCTGGTTCAGTATCCCAGCGGCGCTGGCGTGGATGGCCTGCTCTGGCAGTGGTTTCTGGTTCAGTATTCCAGCGGCCCTGCCGTAGATGGCCTGCTCTGGCAGTGGTTTCTGGTTCAGTATTCCAGCGGCCCTGGCATGGATGGCCTGCTCTGGCAGTGGTTTCTGGTTCAGTATCCCAGCGGCTCTGGCATTGATGGCGTGATCTGGCAGTGGTTTCTGTTTCAGTATCCCAGTGGCCCTGGCGTGGATGGCCTGCTCTGGCAGTAGTTTATGGTTCAGTATTCCAACGGCTCTGGCGTGGATGGCCTGCTCTGGCAGTGGTTTCTGGTTCAATATCCCAGCGGCCCTGGCGTTGATGGCCTGCTCTGGCAGTGGTTTCTGGTTCAGTATCCCTGCGGCCCTGGCATGGATGGCCTGTGCTGGCAGTGGTTTCTGGTTCAGTATCCCAGTGGCCCTGGCGTAGATGGCCTGCTCTGGCAGTGGTTTCTGGTTCCGTATCCCAGTGGCCCTGGCATGTATGGCCTGCTCTGGCAGTGGTTTCTGGTTCAGTATTCCAGTGGCTCTGGCATGGATGGCCTGTTCTGGCAGTGGTTTCTGGTTCAGTATTCCAGTGACTCTGGCATGGATGGCCTGCTCTGGCAGTGGTTTCTGGTTCAATATCCCAGCGGCCCTGGCATGGATGGCCTGCTCTGGCAGTGGTTTCTGGTTCAGTATCCCAGCGGCCCTGGCATGGATGGCCTGCTCTGGCAGTGGTTTCTGGTTCAGTATCCCAGCAGCCCGGCTTGGCGGTCTTCTTTGGTGGCAGCTTTCGTGCCTTTCCTCAGCGGTACTGTGTTTTCCTAAACCCAGGAGCTGCGAATTGAAATAAGATGGAATTTGTCCTAGGTTTTTTATTTTATTTTTCTTTTGTATGCCTTTTGTTATTAATATAGATGGAGTTGGATAGCAACTTAAACACTGTTGTTGTGGTTCTGTTTGCCGAGCTGGGAGTTTGTGTTGCAGACGTTTTGTCCCCTGTCTAGGTGACATCCTCAGGGCTTGGGAGTCTCCTGTAAAGCTTCACAACAACCACGAGCACCTGAGCTACAAATCTTCTCCCAAACTTTGAACTTAAACACTTTTCGCTGTTTTTCTTTTGTGAAAAATGCAAGTAACAATAAATTACTATTCTATTTTATCATATTAAGGCAACTTATGTAAATTATCTGATCAAATGCCTTTTGGAAATCAAAATATGAATACATCTACTGGTTCTTCTTTATCTATCCTGCAAGTTACCTCCCCACAGAACTCTAATAAATTTGTCAGGCATGATTTCCCCTTCGTAAAGCCATGCTGACTCTGCTTGATTAAATGATGTATCTTTAAATGCTCTAATATTACATTCTTTGTAATAGACTCCAACATTTTTACACTGACAGAATTTAAACCAATTGTCCTATGATGACATTATTCAATCTCTTTCCCTTTTCGAATAAGGGTGTTACATTGATAGCTTTCTAATTCTCTGGGACTTTACAAGAATCAAACTTTTCTTAAAAGTGTAAGGCTGGTGGGATCACTATCTCTGTGGCTACACCTTTTAATATTCTACTTGCCAAAACATTGAGTATAGGAGTTGAGAGGTCATGTTGCGGTTGTGCAGGACATTGGTGGGCCTCTTTTGGAATATTGTGTGCAATAAAATACGGAGCTGGAAAAAGCACAGCAGGTCAAGCAGCATCAGAAGAGCAGGACAATCGACATTTGAGGCAGGAATCTTCATCACATAGACTGCAATGGAATTGCAGTATGGATTGGATATTAATTCCATGCCCTGACTTGATGGTCTATACCATGTATACTACCTACAATTATCCGACATTGTTGAACCCAAGAATATCAATTTAATCAGCACTTCTTTTATTTTCAGTTAAAAGCCAAGGTTAAAAAAAGTCAGTATGCGATTTCATAAGGAGAAATATACTGTTGATTGTCTGCTGCAAAGTGGGGCCACTTGAAAAAAACTCCACAGAGGCCGGTACCCATCATCAAGTCATCCTTTATTTCACTTGACGAAGGAGCAGCACTCCCAAAGCTTATGATTTCAAATACATCTGTTGGGCTATAACCTGGTATCATGTGACTTCTGATTTTGTCTGCCCCAGTCCAACACTGGCACCTCCACATCACTCTTTATTTACACATTGGGAGTCCTTGACACTGACCCTTCTTCCTCAGAGCCAGCTCTCAGAGTGAGCAGAGCCTTTGACACTCCTGTTTTTATCTGTCAGCCAGGGCTCCCAAATTGGACCAGATTAGCCAACGCTTATTCTATGACATCGACTTGGTTGACCTCGTTACAATCATTACACCACTCTTGCAGGGTATCTAAAATAAAACAGACTGGTAATGCCACCAGTGCTCTGTAGATTTAGACTTTTCATAGGGTGCCACAAGCAGTTAACCTGCATTTGATTTTTTTTTCTTTCTGAAGGCACTGTAGCACGTTTTTGAAACCAATTTGAATATGAATCAAAATCTTGTCATCTGTGTTTTTGAAAGGAAATTACATCACATGCTTTTCTTTGTTTCAAAAAAAATCATGTGGTTATTTAATTGGCATACACTGTGGCATTTTTACTGCTGGTGCTGAAATTTTGGAACATAAATAATTGAAGGTCAGACATCAGATAAATCAAAGATGTGTTGGAAATATTGGACAAGGAAAAGTGAGTTTATCTAGATGAAGCTGCGCAAGTGTTTGTTTGAGAAGCAGACATACAAGAAATAAATCCAAGAAAAATAACATATTTCTTTTATTTTAGCAAACAATTCAGGTGGTGCGTCACAAGGAAGTAAGTTACTAAGCCAAAGAAGTTGAATTCAGTACAAAATTAGAGTCCAAAACTGGGGCAGTCTGATTGGAAATCTAGAAACACAGGGCACATACATACATATAGTACGAGCCAAAAATTGTTGTCAAGATCTCTTTATTAAACTTGCACAAAGAGTAAATTTTGAGCAGATTTTAGAGCTTAAAGCTTAAACAATGAAATAATTGTGAAACAAAATGATTGCACATTACAAAGTGCAAGTTGAAGTCTTCAGCTAAGTTAATGTTCTCACACCTCTGGATGATGTGTGAATCCTGCATTGCTCCTTCAGGAGCCTCCCACAACTACTGTGAACTTCCTGCTGATTTTATTAGTTTTTGTCGGGCAAGCAGTGAGACAGTGCATATGTACTGCCACATTCACACCACGCACACACCTAATACAACCTCAAATGTTCACGTGCTTGTACTTGAGTGAAGAAATAGTGTTCCGGCTGCTGATAATAGAAAGATAAACTTACTGTTGTACGTTTATAAGCACATGTGTGCATAATCATGTACACTTCTGCCAGTAATGCATGTGTTTATTTATTAGAATGGCAGGTTTATGCAATTTATGCTATTTGGTGTATTGCCAATTGAATTTTTAAAAATAAAATCCTTTGTTAGGAAGTTCAAATCAAGCAAGAGAGTTCCATCAACCTTAGTGTGGGAATATTGTTGGCTCCATCTTCCAAAGATTTGAGCAATGGATCCAGTTCGCACTCCAATGTATTCTGATGGTGTGCTGCACTGTTGGTGGTACCAGTTTTCAAATGAGGTGTCAAACTAAGGCCTTTCCTGTTGATGGAATGGTCTGACTCAAAAAAGATCAGGAGTATTTTTCCCAATTGATGCCCTAATGTGTAACCTTCAAATAACATTATTAAAATGTTTCCCCAACAATTACGTCCTGTTTAACTCATCCCTTCCCAATTTTCTTTTTCAGAACTAAACCCTCTTTTCCATCTTTGTGAGTTCTGATGGAAAGCCATGTCAGATTTGAAATATTTACCTGTTTCTCTCTCCATGGTTGTTGCCAAACCTCCTGAGTTTCTCCACCACGCTGTTTCCATTGAAGATTTCCAGAATCTTCAGTACTTTGCTTTTGTCACTTTTTTGCCTTTCGTCGATAACACTCAACTCACCAATAGATTCAATAGTCTGTCTATCCCAGCCTTGGATCTATTCAATGGTTCCTCCTCTATGGATTGCTGGAGAGACAATTCCGAAGATATAAAATCCTCTAAGAATTAAATGAAAATTTATCATCATCTGATTAAATGGATACTGAATCAACGTCCTCTCATTCTACATTCACCCATGAGTAGAAATATCCCCTCACCATCCACACTATTAAGCTCCTCCACAACCTTTCAATAAAAAACAATTCTCATTCTTCAAATCTTCTTCCAGTCAGTTCTTTCCCTTTCTACAAATGACATGTAACAAGCCCAGTTTATTCTTAAAATCAACATTTTTTTCAAACTCGATTGACGTCCTCTCTGAAATCAACATTGCCATGTTAATCATATTGTAAGTACACCGCTACCATGTCATTTTCATAAATTATATATGCTCTGTTTGCTTATATTTGCTTCAGTCAAACAGAAAAGACATCAAAGCACAAGGGGGCAGACATCCCACATCAACTTGTTGTCAGCAATAATTACACATAATGTTTGTTCTTTGACAAGCAAATGACAGATGCATTTCTTAGACCCAATGAAGGAAATGAACAAATACCTGATAAAGAACAATGGCACTCAGGGCTACACCATTATAGGTTGGTAATTATAGTAATAAGTTTCACAGAATAGAGAATTTTATAAGAATGTAATCCGACTGCTTGAAATGGCATGAATGATTATTAGATTAGACCATCTTTTTGAAATACTTTATTAAATATTTGTGTTGTCATGTCTGCAGTTTATGGTTCTTAATTTACTTTTATTCAAAGAATCTAGTAATTCTAATTTTTGATTGTTTTGGAATGTAATATTCAATAATTTAGAGAGTTTTCAGACTCTGTTTAATTAAGCCAGCACCAGGGAATAATACTGAGTTGTGCATTAAGGAAAAGACCACAAGTAGTATGTAATGTACTTTAATGCTGAATCTCTGCAATTACATCAGAGCCAAGGTCTTAAAGTTATTTTCAAAACATCTCGATCCAATAAGAGGTTTCCTGCATTGCTTTTATATTTGTTGATAATGTTCAGTTTGTGTCTTATATTTCACTTGTTAAAAGCTTTGGACAATAAACAAATTTAAGCAGAAGGAAAATACAAAAGCTGAAGATATATTTAGAGTTTTGAAACATTGCCACATATGGACAAGAAAAATGAATTTGGCAGAGGATAAGTCAGGAGCCTCTGCCATTTTCACATGTATGTCAGTCCAAGAGGATATATGTAAAGATCAAGACCAACTTTGCTGTACATGTCAGAGGAGACTGGCATTCTGCAGCACCCACCTTTGTATGTGGACCAGTCATTGAGTTATAGCATCTGGTCCAGTCCGCCTAAGCAGTCAAATTCAATAATGGAAATAATTCAACCTACAACTTTAAAGGTCAGTGCTGTATTAATCTTTTAAGTGTCTGGACCCTTCTAAGCCACCACAGAAGCATATGCCAGATTAGCCAGACTGCTATCCGTGGACACATCGAGCAAACAATGAGCATTAAGTTTGCAAGAGAACACATCTTTTCACATTCCCTATGGAAAGGAGCAAACGACTGGATTGATAACAAAATTTATACTGTGTAGCAGAATTCCTAAGATCACTGGGTATCCATGTAGCTATCTGAGATCCTTGCATCAACTCCAAATGCTTTATGAACTTAATGTCCTTCGATATTCTGGGCTATATTTTATGATTAATCATGTACCTTGCATTATTTCACAATGCTTGAAGTATTGGAAAGGACAGAAAGACTCAACTAGAAGAGCCCATGACCAATAATTCCATTGAGAAACAGCAAGTGAACAGAAATGTAATAAGGTACATGCTTTAACTGGAATCAGTGTTGAGCAACCAATTTGTTTTCTCCCAAAATCTGGCTTCTTCATTCAATAAGGAAATGAAAGGGCTCCTGCTGTTTGCTCATCATCTGTGTCAACTCCAAACAAAAACAAAATTGCTGAAAAATCTCAGCCGGTCTGGCAGCACCTGTGGAGAGACATCAGAGCTAACGTTTCAGGTCCAGTGACCCTTCGACAGAACTCATCACGTCCTGTTTTGAAGAAGGGTCACTGGACCCAAAACATTAACTCTGATTTCTTTCCACAGATGCTGCCAGACCTGCTGAGACTTTCTAGCATTTTCTGTTTTTGTTTCTGATTTCCAGCATCTGCAATTTTCATTTTTTTTTAACTATATCAAATCCCATTGCAATGACTAGGGCCCAGGTAAGGTTCCCAATACAAGTTCCTGGGTAAGGAGGGATGAACTGCCTTTTTTATTCACATACCCCCTCAGTTGGGTGCAACAAGGCTAATTTAAAAATAATCCTTTCCCCTTCACCTTTCTCCCAGACCAAAATTAACATACAGTTTAAAAATAGACAATTAAGCAATGTAAAGATCGAATTAACAAAGAGTGAGTTTATTAATTACAAAATGTGAGAAAAATCATTAACACAAAAGATTAGAAATAAAGGGTGAGTTCAACAATATAAAAGTTTACAAAAATATAAAGATCAGTGCCTGAATTGTTTGTGATGAGTGGACGGTTGAACATTATAGCCTTTGCAGTGAATTGTAGTTGCACAATTACTTTGCAAGATTCTTGGTTTTATGGGTTTATTGAATTTCCTTTATCCTAAGTCCTATTTTTAACTGATTTGCAGCACTCAGGGTCTTCCTTTACCAGCAACCTTCAGTAACTAGGGTATAGTCCTTTGACAACACATTAATTCTCAAATCCAGGCAGATACATATGAGAACGCTCAGTCCCACTAATCCGACCCAGTAGAGTTGAAACTGACTTTTTAACCCCTGACCTTGTGTATTCTTCAAAGGGAACAAGTACAAAACGTGTCTGGAGTTTGGGACATAACTTGAAAGTGTGGCTTGCTCTTAGGCAGGATGTTGTCAGCCCTTCATTATCTTTGTAGTCAAGAGATCACAGTCCAGCCTGTTGGAAGTTACTTTGACACGTGCAGATGTGACATTTCATCTGTCCAAAATAAAAGTTTTTTTTAACATCTGCAGTCATTGTCATTATAGCAGTCCTCTTCTTAAAAGTACATTTTTGATGTAAATGCTACAAATGTTCACAGTGTTTTAGGGTTCTGACCAGTGGCCATGACACCATTCTCATCTCATCATGAACTTCACTTATGCATAGTTACTCTCTAAAATTCAATGCATTGTTTCAAAATCACTATGCTTATTTACGAGACCCTCTACAGCCTTGCATCAAACTACAGATTTCTTCATCAAAGTGGTCCACCACACACTGCATAAGTTTCTGAATCTACACTGCTGTACATCACTGCCTGATATCACTGCCTGTTCTCTGCTTTATCCTAGAGGGCTAATTTTCAGCCAACGTGACCTTTCAGTTCAGAGAGTTCGGTAACTCTCTGCCTTCACAGATGTCTTCAAGCCTCTCCTTGGGTCTTTTTCACAGTCCTGTTCTGTGTTCAGTTCTACAAAACATTTTCAGATATTTTGTTATACTTACAGAGAATGTCTGTGGTGACATAACATCACATTTTAAACATGCTTTGCACCACTAAGCAGCTCCACCAATAGGCACACCTCACTTATCCATGCATGTTATCACATATAATGATCTCCTACTTGAGGGACAGAAACCTTTTTACCTCCAGGTACTCCTGGCTGTGATTCCACCCATCGCCTTTCATACATTTTTGCACCATCTAAAACTCTGCTGCCCATATTAGATCCTGCACCATGTTCTGTTACTTCATCAGGCAGCTGCATCTTCACAGTGACTGGCTCCCAATTCTTCAATGTTTCACATTTTGTTTAAATCTCTCAATACTTATTGAGAGATTTAAGCCGTGTATCCTTTCCTTGAAAACTCTGTAAGCCTCAGGCCTTTAGCATGTCCTCCACACTCTTTGCCCCAGCATTGATTGTCATGCCTTCAACTATCTAATCACTATACTCCACTTCCCTTCCGAAAGGACTATGCTACTCTATTTCTCTTTCTTTCAAAAGAGTCTTTCAATATACCTAACATCTTATATTGGCTCAGCATCAGTTTTTCATTTCTGATTACATTCTAAAGAATTTCAACTGTATAAGTTGTTTTTGTTAAAGGCATGTAGTACCTGTTGTTAAGATAAAATGCGAGAAACTGATTCATTCCCCCATTCCTCATCTTATGTGGGATGCTGTGTATTGTTCCATTCCTTTCAATACCTCAGTGGCACCCATTGATAGAACATTGTTCTATGGGAAAATGCAAATGACTGACCAATTACATTTGTATGAAAACAGTGCCCTTCTACATTCGGTGTATTTGAGGTATATTGCCTTAACTCAGCAAGGAATGAACAATGCTCTGAGATTTGGTGCAGTTGAATATTTCACTTCACTCCTTATGAAAAGCTGAAACATGTTCTTCTCTCTTTGTGAATGTGTTAATAAATTAGGATTTTTGAGATTAACATGAAATGAGTTTTTTTTTCTATTTGTTGTATTCTTGTTAAAAAAAAGGTCTGCAATACATTTAATAGATTTGGCAGCCCTTACAGGTCATTTTTCATGCAAAATCTCTTGCCTGTAATAACCAGAGCTTGCAATCACTGTATTGAGCACACTGGAAACATTAATATTGCTATTTTATGGCTGCTCTGCTCTGAATGTAGGTAAAACTTTATTGCTGCTAGAGTACAGACACTGTGCACTCTGTGTGCTGATGTTCTTTATTACCTCTGTCTGACAAAGCACAAACTAGCACTTGGAAATTTTAAATTGGTGTGAAAAGGTTTAGGTTATTCTATAAGTTTCCAGGAGCTCTGCAAATCATGTCACAACCAAAAACAATGGGTAAATGTTTGAGAGATATATTTCTACCATGGGTGTGTTGATAATGAGTTTGTACAGCAGCTATAAGGTAGTGATAGATGAAAGAAGAGGGTTCACCGCTGAGGTGTAACACGTGGCATTACTTATTGAATTTGCACACAATGTGATGTCCAAATAAAGGGGTGTCATTTTCATTTGACTCTATGAGGAAGGAGGATTACCATAAAAATGAGTTTACAGGTGCATGAGAATTGTTCTGCATTCTGTCACACTAGAATACATACTCTAAGACAGCTTCAAATCTTGCCTTCTGTATTTATTTGTTGTATAATTAATAAGAACTAACGTAATTATTCTCATCTGGCATACACCAATGTAGGTGGAACACAAACTGGTTTCAATAGTATCAATTTACAGGTAGTCTCACTAATGGCAGTAACAATATCATTATAGTTAATTTCAGATCTCAAAACAATTTAGTGTCTTCACAATCAGCAGCACTTAATTTGATTTGTTTTGCCCATCCACCTAATAAATTTACAGGCCACAACCCAATGTTCAGAAGCAACCAAGGTTGAAAAGAGCGTCACAACAATGGCAAACAAGGCTAAGCCTAGACTTTAAAAGGGTGCCATTGGAAAGCATTGGGAGGTCAGAAGTTCCACACTTCAGAATGGATGTATTTGAGATGGTGGCAGCTGAAAATGTTTTTATTTGAATATCAAGAAGAACCAATAAGGAAAAGCATACAAAATGGTTAAAATTTTGGATTACTGGTAATATCTTATTTCTGAGTCAGAGGTTATGGGGTCCATCCCCACTCTGCAGACCTGAATATCTAATTTAAACTTACACTTGCTTAATCTTTGCCTGTTCAGAGGTGGATACTGTGACACTATTTAAACAAGATGACTTCTCCTAGTGTAATAATCAACATTTATTTCTCAAACAACGCCAATGAATCAGGTTACTTTGTTACCTACCTTGGTATTATAGGTCTATCCTTGCTGTGCGTGAATTGGCTACCATGTTCATCTTCATTACAAGAGCAACTAAATTTCATCTTGGGGCTGAGTAGCGTTGTGAGTCATCCTCAGATTTTGAAAGGTGTTATATGAATGCAAGTTCCTTCATTTTCTCTTCACAGAATTACAGTAGCATGAAAAGGAAAATTAATTGGGGCAAAGAACAAACTACTATAGAAAAAGTTTATATCAGGAGATGTGGTTGGTGGTGACCATTGTTGTTTTAGGGTGACAGAGCCCAACCCCCTGGTAATGCTTGCTTCATTCAAATCTTTGATGGGCTTGTGATTTACATGAAGTTACTGATGTATGCATGATTAATGTAGACAAAGTTTACTTGTGAGTTAAGGTAGCAGAAACACAGTTTTGCACTTTCATTTCCAGAAGATTACAAAAAAGGTTCATTCAAAGTCATGTAAGCACTAAATGGGTATCTTTTTTTGCAATGCAATGTCGCACATGGAAGCATTTGATTGATTTGCGACCTGGTAGACAAAGTGCTCAAATGCGCAGCATTTTTTTACCCTCTCTCAACCCAAACTGCAAGTTTCCTTCGACTGTAAGAACAGCTGACAGCTGGTCCCAGAGAAATCGCATCTGCCAAAGAACCACATTACTAATTAATAGGAATCTCTTTATTTCACTCTGCTGCATTACAGCCAAGGCTACAATAATGGGAGCTGTGAACCTGGTGGGAATGTCGCTTCTTGCTGCATACGAATTGGGTCACATGAGCCAACTCATTTGTATAACAACAGTTAACGAGATGCATTGCCAGTGATGTAATGTGCCATGTGAGTGAAATGAGAGGAAAGCTGAAAGCTTTTACAGCTGCAAATGTTTTCTTCTAAAGAAAAATAAGGAAAACATTTAACTAGGCATTCTTTGAACATCCAAGTATCAGATGAATCTTCAATACATCCTGTATACATTATCTACTCCAACAATGAAGCAATATAAATCAAAGTCCAAAAAGAAATCATTATCTATTGCGATAATTTTCAAATTGTTTGGAACCACAGAGATAAAACTAAGCTGCATATTTACTAGTTTTATTTATTCAATAAAAGAATATACCATATCTGGAGTATTCTCCTTATTCGGCTCATGAATTATAATGGAATATCTCAACTCTTAACAGTCCAATTATGCATTTTCCTAAATAACAATCTCGACACAATGGCAATTGTGATCTTTAGCACAGGCTGACATAAGATTATATCAATGTCTTACAAAGGCAGTTGGGGGAAGAAGTTGTATTTCTAGGACAAATAACAGAGTTAATGCTATTGAATAATATTGTAATTATCTGAGTAATGGATATACCATTTGTAGTCATACCCTGACATCCGTACATTGTATTGCACTTCCGAAAAATTTGTTTCCATGGCAGATTTTTGGCAATTAAGCAAACATAGGACATACAAACCCATGAATACAAGGGTATTATATTTGTTATGACGTGCACACTACTGAAAATCTCTGTGGAAAGTTTTAACCAAGCATTTCATAAATGTAAAAGTATATTTCACATTGCTGTGACTGTGTTCTGAGCAGCAGATTTATTTGCTATTGTTAGTGTCATAAGTTTTGATTGTTCATTATATGACAGCTTTTCATTCTTTTCAGAACACATCATTGGTAGCATTCATAATCGCCATCAGAGAATCTATGAGCGGTTCAGTTAACCACTTAAAAGTGAAAGATTGCTTCCTATTTGGTGGAATTATATCAACATCTTGTGTCATGAATTGTAAAATGCTCTCTCTCTTTGCATTATGGGAATATCCAGAATAAAATTTTCAATGGCAGAGGTTCATTGTATTCCAGCAAAAATTGGCAATAATAAGAAAACTTATCCCTCAGAGAAAAACTTGACCAGAAAGTTCATTAACACAAAATAAATTGAATACTGTGAAATTTGCATTGAATTATAAATTAATTGTTCTGTCAGATAACTTATATATTCCCAAGGTTTAGATGGTGCAGTGTGCACAAACAGTTAGATCTTTTTCCTCATAGATTAACATGCTATATCATCTTGATAGTCCACTTCAAGAAACATTGGGCCAAATCCTCCAGTCTCCAGGTTATTGGAGACCAAATGTATCACTGACAATGCATGTTACCACTCAACTGAATTCCCAGTGGGCAGCTCTATTTGGGAATTGCCCAGAAAGTTTGAACTTCCAATGGAAAATTGTCCTGCTCCTGAAGACACTGCCCTGCAAATATCTCTGACTTTAAGCTACAGTCAGAGACTTCAGACAGTCCCACAATGCTTTACTGAATAGTTGTCTAGGTAACGTTGCACAGATTAAACCTTGCATAATGCTGAGATAGCTCCACAGTTAACCCTCCTAATCAACTTCCCCCACCACAACTTCCACCAACCCAACTATCTTTATGACCCTATTACCTTTGACTATCCAAACTACCTTCCATGACCTGACTAGACTCCCCTCAACCACTTGACTCCTCATCAAAGCAACAAAACACCCAATAATATGACTATTGCTCTGATCCAAATACACCTGATCTGCTGACTGCACATCCCTTACCACCTACTTACCAAAGCACCCGTCCACCAACTTACTACCTCACCCTATCCGTCACTCATGTGTCCACCCACACATTCATTCAGTAACATTCAAGACTGGACCTTAATTCACATTATATAGCAGGCCAGTGCTGTATAATTGAGATGTGGCTTCTATGCTGATCCACTTCGTAAGTCTCTGGTGAATTCCTGCACTGAACGATTTCTTCTGGATGTTAGATTAGAAACCAGACTCTTTTAAACGTAACCAAATAAGTGCACAAATTTCTGCATCTACAGATTTGGACACAGCAATTCAAAGGTATCCTAGAACAGTCTACAATCAGGGTTGGAATAACATTGCATGAATGTCATCAAATAGTTAAAGTTGTGTTGTCGCTAATACTCTTTGATTAATGTGGCACAGAAAGATCTGGCTGATAACAATTGGCATTGCCTTCACTAAACAACTCCAAGTACTGCATAATTCTGACCCCAAGTGGTCTTTCCACGGACCAATCTTAGAGCAAATGTTTCCAATCAAGAGATTCACCTTACCTCTGATTCTTGTTGCAATGCATATAAGGTTAGTTCCTTCTGTCAAGCATGAGTTGCTAGAGGCATGTACTTTACCTGGGAACAAGAACATTAGAGCAATACCAACAAGTACCTGCAGTTCTGCCTGTCCTGCCTAAGGGTATGATGTTTCTGTAATGGATCTTCTCTTACCTGCATTCACCTGAAACAGAATGCAGGAATAAATCCACATGGCAAAACTGATCCTGTTCAACGGACAGGAAAACAAAATCTATCATGTTCCCAAACAACCAGATTCAAAAGTAGCATCATAAAAGATAATAAAGAAAATATAAACATTACTGTTTTATTTCTGAAGTCAAGTAACGATTTAATATAAAAAAAAGTTACATTTTGATTTAATGAGTTCTGCCTTTTACATTTACTGCCATAAATAAATGTTACATTTTGTGAACAAAATCAAACCATTAACATTTCTTACACTGATATTTTGTGATAAAGATTCTTGCTGTATACACATAAGCCAACATTTTGGGTTCTTCAACAACCTATCTGAATTTAATACAAGTTGGTATATTAACTATTTTATAAAACTGATTGCAAAAGGGAACATGTTCACCTGTATTGGTGTCCAAACTTACACTTTCGATCAATATGAAATTGGCTATGATGTAGTCAACTCGAATGCAACCCAATAAAAAAGAGCAATGGCTCCACTGGGATGCTGGCAGTCCCACACTGGAGTTTCCAATCATGATAAATTAATATCTGAACTAAAAAAAAGTACAAATTATAACTAGACTCATTGGAGCCTCTTGCTCACAGACCCTGTGGCTGACATCAGATCAGCACTGTGCTAACTTTGAAGGCCACATAGCTCATTCCATAATTAGACATAGGCACTGAACGTTCCCTGTGAATGCATTTTTCTTGTAAAATGCATATTTGCAACACCTTAAACAAACATTATTTGTATTTTTGCATTAATACATCATTCTTTAAAAAAGAGAGTGATTGCAATAGTATTAAAACAGCAGCTGGTTTGACCAGCTTTAAAAGGGCACAGAAAGTTAACATGGTGGAAGCACGTATTAGGAACATGTGGCCAGATATTTTTGTAACTAACATCAATTTCACAAAATAATTTCATTAGTACTGGCAAGAACAGCTCAAATCTTATAAATATCTAGCACCATAGTCAGTCAGCTTGTTTTACAAAATGTTAAAGTAAACAGGCTTATCATTTGAAAACACTGAATCTAAAGAGAATTTTTAAAATTCATTTTGTAAGAAATGTATTCAGAAAGCACCTTATAAAAAGATATGGACTAAGGGAATGAATAAAGAAGAATTCAAAAATATAGTTGAGATGTTAACATTTCTCTTCTCAAGGATATTTGGGTAACTTTTTGCTCTGGAGTTTATTTGTGGTTAAAACATTTTAATTCTTTTTTTACTATCTTAGATCTATGAAATACTTACAAGCTTTAATTAATGATATGAGTAAATGAAATCCTTATCTGTCCCTTCCAACTCTTGTTCTGTGTGATCTTATTACTTGTTCTTTATTTTATTGTATCAATCCCATGCTCCTGTTCAATTTCTGAAATCTCTCTCATTCATTAAACTTTGGTTTATCATTGGTAGTGTTCCCTAAAGTGCCCTTTTAAGCTGGAATAGCTGAACTATCTGATGTTTCTGTAACTGTGGTCAGAATAAGCCCAAGAAAACCATTAAAGGAGAGCTGATGAGTTATAAAGCTCCTGTTGTATGCTTCCAATAAATGCCAAACACTTAAAATCCAAGTATGAGCACTTAGTTCTCAGGGTAATCTTTCACTTCATTTCATGACATTGGGAGTACTTTTGCATTAAGTATGCTTTATAAATTCAGTTCCTCTTCGTGATAATCTCTAATGCACAACACAGTCAAGCCAGAATACCATATCCCAGAACAATAAAGTTTGAAAAATTTAAAAGGTTTACCATCTTATCCAACCTTTATATACTTTGTAAACAGATTATTACAGTCAAAGGGAAAAAGTAAGATTGCCATCATCTTAAAATATTACCCTACAGTGACGATGTTTGAAATTCATACTATGGAATACTCCTCTCAAAATATGTTAACTTTCATTCCAAATGCTATCCATAGAATTTGAATAAAAACATTAAAAATATTGACTGGAGTAATTATGTTCTACCACAGGGGTTTTCAAATCTAATACAAAATTGACACCTCACATTTTTAGTTAATTGCCAAATCCATAAATTATTAAACTGAAAAATAATTTTATTTGGAAACATAAATTTGTCATTTTGTCCACTTATAGTAATTGATGCCATACATTTTATTTCAATCTAAACGGGGGGATAAACTGTGATGTGACTTTTTCAACAAGGCTGGTGCTATCATCATCCAAGTCAACGAGAAGTACAGATACACTATTCTTTCTCCCCTAAACTGGCACATCCCATTGCATCAAGCTGTATCAAGAGATTCATTGGGAATAAACAGAACCTCACTTCCAAAAGTAACATACAAAATTACAAATCGGAACACAATATATAGGTCTCCAAATCAGAGTAAAATAGAATTCTTATGGTTATCCATAACCATAATATGAAAGACAGTTCATTATCTTTTTGTCCTCTTTAGACTTGTTTAGTCAAACATTGTCCAAAGCAATCAGAATGTAAAAGTCATAAATAAGACTCACACAAAACCCAACCAATGAAATTATCAACAAGAGCAATGTTACCTTCTAATCAATAAATGATAGCAGTTTCTGTGTTTATGAAAACAAATAATTTGAGCTCAAGAAAGACATTTTCCCAGGAATAATCAGATTGGACTTTTAGATGCTTATACATAACAGAAACATAAGCTGTTTTCATTGTGAGTGAGACAATAAAGACAATTAGAAAACCATAACTCTTCATTATTCATTTGATTATTCACTGTGTTCTGTGTAATTATAGATCAGTAAAGTGTAACAAGCTCAGAAGGCTTCTTCTGGTCTACTGCCTGAAAATTGTGCAAATTAACACAATTAAGCAATTTTCCTTCATTAAGCAACTAGTCATTATCCTGCCGTAATCTGGACTCTCAGACTGCCAAGCGGGATTCCCCTACAGCTCTTTTCAAATTATCAGCGCCAACATCAACAGAACCACAAGCTATCTCAAGGATCAAATTTACAACGACAGAACATTTTAATTACATTTCTAATAAAATAAACTAGTGCCATCCTCTAGTACTGGACACAAGTGAATTGTGCCTAAAGGTTTGCAATTACTTGACCATTCTGTACTCTTGCAGGTTTATTAGCTTCCTAGCATAATCATCAAGCTATTTTGCTTCTTTGTCCTAATTACCATTGTTGCAGAGCTTTGTCCATTCAACAGTTGCTGACCCTAATTGAGGTCTATCGTCTGTAAGCCCACTCAATCATTTTTAGAAGAAAAACAACTCCACAGAACCCTACATATCCCCTCAAAATGGTAGCAATGTATTAAATAAAAATTGTTTAAATGGTCTTCAGCAGATTGATGATGCAATCTTCTGCATTTTACAAATAGTTGAACCCAAAAGGTTGTGCACTACTGATACTATAATCTACAATGAATTTGCTCTACAATTATTGTTATCTAATGAAATATTGTTACCCCAGCTGTCGTGTTACTTCAAAATCATTCGTCTGTTGTGATGTGCAAGGGATCATCCTCAGACGATGAAAGATGTTATTTACTGGTAATCATAAATCTTCCTTCGCTCTTTGAACTATAGCATTAGTGCAAAGCAAAAATGCAAATGATGTCAGTTTGCATTTGGGACTTAATAGTACTCTGGGGTGTAAAATCACTGGTGAATAGAATTTGTAACCATACCAAGCCCAGCTCTGGGCTTCCAATAGAATACATATACAACAGCAGTCTAGCTCAAGCATAATAAAATAATTGTTAGAGTACATGATTAAGGGCTACAGCACAATGATGCACCCCTCCAGATAAATTCTCATGTCAAGGGTTCCACACTCTTATAATCTATCTTTATTAGCAGTGACCATGCTGGGGTGAATTGGATACATTGGTTGAAGTTAATTTACAATAAAGAACAAAGAATATGTATTGACTAACAAGGATCTGCCTGATCACTTGAACATCAGAGAAGGAGTGAGTAGTCACATCCAAGAGCACCTCTTATCAAATGAAAAAAGGACAATCTTGAATGAATATTACTGGTTTCCAAAAGGTCATTTTACTTGGATCATCAGATTAGTTGGAATTGTCTGTTGCAAATGACTGACTAACACAAAGAATTTAATCACAGTGAAGAAATAAGTCTAAACAAAAACAAGTGAACATTTAACAAGACAAATTTTATAGAGAGGTGTACAGAACTTTGAATTATAATATGTTTCTAGAAGTAGTTCACAGAGTATTGATAAGTTGCTTTCAAACTGTAACAAGTTGTTTTAATACTGTCTGGAAAATATTTGTTTGAATCAGTACTTTGCATTAAACACTTTATTTGATTCTATTATTATGTGGAGCAAGCATGAATGGGATGTCCTCTTAGTACAGCATAGTTCCATGCTTCGCTCTCGAATTCCATATAAAAAGAATGAAGAGGAAGATTTTGGTACATAGCACAGCTGGAATAAATATATGGTTATCCATGGCTTATTTTTAATTTATTGGAGGTTTATAGTGTCAAAACTTCTGGTTGAAAAATGCAACAGACTTCAAAAGCTCAACTGCAACCTTGTTTTATTTTAAACTAATTTGATCATCCTAATCTCTATGTAAGAATTAAGTGCAAAGCTTCTTAACTGCATAATCCAAATGCCTAACTGTGGCACAAGATTTGAAACTCGTGTTTTAAATCTCAAACTTATTGCAAGGGACCGTCAGCCAGTTTAGTGAATTATTTTTAGTTCTAGTCAAAGTGATGCCAATACACAAAAATTGAAATAATGAAGCTTAGTGGCAATATGATATCACAATTTTCTGATACCTTAGAGGTGCTAATGTCACAACTTTTATATGAAACCATTCAGTTATCATTTTCCAGTGACTGCTCCTGTAACTCTGTGGACTGTTTCATTAGACGGCACAGTTAGGGGTCCAACAGTACTCAACCCTGACATACTGCATGTGTGAAACTAGAGTCACAAAACATATAAATGAAGAAACACGTGTTTGGGAAATGCAGCAGCCAAAATGAAGCATTAACAGAACTGAATTAAGACCTGTTAAAATAGAAACACTTCAGTATAAGTTTTGAATATTGTTTGGCACCTAGATAAATCAAGTGTATATTCCCATTACGTAGTCCTCTTCATAATGTGATTTCAGAACAAATGTAGTGTGGTTCAGGAACATTCTAGGATGTGACTAGCGTTAAGCAAGGATAAAATACACAATTTCCAAATAGGTGCTTTAGCAATCAACATAATTCACAGTTATCAATCTGGAAACCATCCCTCATAATAGACATACAATAGTCCAGATTCAGCTCTAAATAATGAAAGAATTACTTTTTGCCATTTATCTTGATGACAACTGCCCATTCACTTTCTACAGGCTTGTTAGCAGCAATTTCCATTAAACTTGCACCTTTTCCAAAACAATGTCCTCCACTGTGGCATCTGCAAACAGCATAAATACAGCGAGGCTCGACAAGCAGTTTATATTAAAAACTCTCATTGAGACAAGCAGAATCAAAACCAGGAATTACAAGGCAGGACATATAAATTAGACAAGTAATGTAGAGAAAGTGAAATAAAGGTTGAGAAATACAGATGGTGCTGAAAAGACTTTTTTAAAAGGCAAGCTGGAAAAATGTGTTTTTAACAATAATGACCAATGGATTTTCTTCTGAGGAAATGAGACTCTATTTATAAAAATTAATTTTCAGGGTCAAAAAGCTCGCCCAAAATGATTTCACTTATCACGTCGTTAAACACTCACTTACTCCTGAATGCATCCTAATATTTTGTGCAGAATCAGTGGCACATATCACATATTTGAGCCATTGAAGTGATTCTAGTGTTATACCTATTGGCAAAGACTGCAGTAGCGCAATGTACAGAAAAGCAGGGCACCACAGACAGCAACCTCGACATTTCCGTGCTTAAATGAGCAGTGCAGCCAGATGTTGCTTTCAGTTTTGCCCTGCAACAACGGTGAGTACTGATAACCTCAAAGTTATTATTACAGCAAATTGTGCATCATTAGAATGTTACAGCAAAGAAACTGATGAGATGTAATGTAGAAATCAGCTGCTAACCTACAAAATGTTTTTGATTCACTCCAATACTCTTCATCTGAAAAAAAATTGAATAACCCTAACACTGCAACAGTAAGAATTATTTTGTTTGGTCAAGGTTATAACAAATGTGCTCTTAATAAAAAAAATTTAGACTTGTATTTAGTATTTACACAATATCAATTATTCAAATTCAGTGATGCATGCCCATCATAAATATTTCCAAATAGGACTGCATATTTGCATTTGCAAAGATGTTGACTTTATCCTGAACAAATTCAAATAGTTTACAGCGATTCATTCTGCCTCACTTCTTTCTGCTTGATTATGTCTGTTGCTAATTGAAATGTAGCCACTACTGGAACTACACAATATATTTGTTTGGGTTACGCTGGCACAGGAAGAGGATTTCAAACTCACTTGCAGTTATTAGTGATCTCATCTGCATGACATTATCTGTACTACAGGATTCCCTTGGGTTACCCCATCTGGTTAGCATCTGGCGGTAAGTACACATTCAAGACTGGGCCTCCAAGATGTTCTTTCTTATCAAAGTTTAAAGGCCAGGCAGTGAAGCAGACACCTCATTGGTTTTGCAAGGACCTGAAACCCCTAAACATCTGGCTTTCATCTCACCTGTCAACTTTATCAAAAACTGGCTTTAATTTCTGAAGTTATAGTCATAAAGAATAAGAAACAGAAGATTGTTTGCCTATTTTCACATCTTGTATTTTGCATCTTCAATAGCAGCACAAAATTGCAATAGGCATTTTTCACCCTTTCACCAACTCACTATTCTGTGTAAGAGTAGTTAACCCTTTCTTTCATTGAACTGTATTGACTTTGGTTTGTGTATGGATTTTGTCTCTTGCTATTAAATAATTAAATGTTAGCAAAGCAGTTTTTTTTCTGGCCTTAATTTGATTTGTGTACAACGTAACATTATTGGGCTAACAAAAAAACCGTAAGTGCGGCATCAGCGCAAAGTATTACTGCTAAATACCACAATTACATAACCAATGGCACTGAGGAGTATCTCCACCTTGAAGGTACATTGTTTCTTCCAGGCTGAGATAGGGAAGAGAATCAATAAATTGTTAAAATCAAACACACAAAGGGACACCATCGCGTTAGACATTCCCTTCCTTCATGCTTTGTTTCTTCACAAACTAAACATTTGTTTTCATGCACCCTCTGTTAATTTTACAACAGCACGTTAAGGGTGAGATTTTAACTTATTCAAAACCCAGCTGCTTTCACAGAATTAAAATCAGACCTGATCTGTTCAAATTACAGATGTTAATTGTACTCATATGAAACACACATGTAAAACATCTGTAATTACATCCTATGGAAAGATAAACAGAAATAATGGAGTATTTAACTCAGCATTTTGATTTTCTCCTTTAATATAGTTGCATTAGCATTTATATTTTACCAAACGTAAACTGTGAGCAAGGTTAATTTATTCAATGCATTTTCATTAATACTTACTTGAAACTCTTCCCTGTGATAATTTATTTGTTAAACATCTTTTAACAGGAATGCACTTTTGGATTAAAATTACAGCAAATGCATTATTGCTGCTTTAAAATAGCACACAGAATAAATTAAATCCATGCTTTGCTTCAAATCTAAAAATCATTCTGAAAAATTTCTACAATAAATAAATAGTGAGACACTTTTACTTGATAAATCATAAATAAGTAAGCTTACACTTCAAGAAATTTTACAACTCGCAGAGTTTCAAGTCTTAGCACATGCAATCCACAATAAACACAAATCTGAAAATGCATCTTCTGAATTGTCATTTTTGTGTTACAATTATGAACTTCCTGTATCTGCAGCTGTCTAGTCCCATGCAACTGCATGGTTATTTACCAGAATCAGACCATCAGGAATTTATTTTTAATTATAGGCTGTACTATCCATCAAAATATGTGAAGCATTTGTACAGTCTCACCTTATTATTTCTGTAAAACTGTAATTCAAGGTTAAAGAGTAAATTTAGAAACTTAGTTGAAAAGATAAAGAAATCATAAATTAAATCACCTGGGATTACATCTACCTTTTGTGTACAGGGCAATGGTGTCAAATGTGGTTCAGTTGCTAGCTGTCTCAACTGAGTGAGACGTTTATGGGTTCAAGTCTCAATCCAGAGACCTGAAGCCAAACCCAAGGCTCGAATTCCAGTGTAGTACTCAGGAAGAGCTATACTGTTGAGTGGTGTTGTTTAACCAGGTGGATATAAACATTCTATGGTGCTGTTTCAAACTCTCAGCCAACATTACTGAAACAGACAATCGAACCATATATCATCTTGCCGTATATGCATATCAACCAATATATGCATATTGGTTGCTGTGTTTCCTGTTTCAAAACAGTAAGTACACAATTAACATTTGGAAACTTGTGAGAGGGTCTACATAAATGCAAGCCTTTTTTTCCTTTATACTGAGATGGATATATAAAAATAAATTTACAGAGAGCTTCCCATGCATGCATAGTTGTTAATATGATTTTAAAATGGATTTTGATTTATGACAATTGATTTAATGCTCCTGCTGGGGATATTATTCCATGTAAATCGAGGTATTGGTACATTTTTAGGACCCAAACTCTAGTTTGTCATCATCAATTATGTGGCTGCTCATAAAACTTTACTGTTGCCCATCTTTTAAGCATACGTTGGGCAGTGGGTAGAATTAATCTCGAACTCACTGTCTGTAAGGGTGGAAGAGGCAGAAACTATGTGATGCCAATTCATAAAAAGCTATGGACCAAATGTTGAAAAATGGGATTAGAATTGTTAAGTGTCTGATTTTGACTGATGCAGACTTGATGGGCTAAAGGGTTTTTTTTCTGTACTGCAGACCTCTTTGATTCTATGCCAATAGAATGCCAATAGCACCAATGCTCCTGTGATCCTGACTTCTCAGTTATGATCTCTGTAACATCAGTACGTATCCTAAACAATGGGCTAGGAATATGGTCAAATATAATACACGGACAACAACTATGAGACAGCAGTACAGAAGAGAAAGATTCAGTATTTCCCAGCAATCTTCAAAATCAGGTTAACTGCCCAGCATCTGAAACAGGTCAACCTTTTAACAGATATTGTATCATGCTTCAACTGCAGTAGGTTGCAGAAAGATGTGATGTAATTTTTATATTGTTAGGTTCGGCTCTGGTAACAGATACCAGGGTGGGGGAGGGGGAGAGTGTATTACTTAACTCTGGGTCAAAGAAAATTGACAAAATGAGATTGAGCCATCATGTGTATATGCAATCATCATCACTCCAAATGGGTCTTCTGTTCTCTAACTTGGCTGAGGCAGCAGAATTACAGATAGATTGGTGCCTGTAACAGTAACTGGCCACCACAGAAGAAAAAAATTCCATTGCTTTCTGTCAAGGTATTAAAGGGACTTCTAGAAAACAGAAATCATTTGACCCATATTTGTGATTACGCTAAAGCTACGACAAGACAGGGTAATTGTAAATTTTGTAACCCACGGACCTTTCTTTTAGACCAAAGGTTCATTTTTCAATTTGATAAAACCCAGATTTTGGAGCAAGGCTTTTTATTATACCTTACTGCAGAGCAGGCGGTTCTTGAAATGGCAGTCCTCTCATTACTGGAGTGTTTTTTAACAAAAAAGTTCAAAACTGACAGCAAATTCTCTGCACAACTAAAACAACTCATGTACGCCTATCCCAGCATTCCAAAACCTCACCAGTTGTGCTTCCCGGTATGAAGGGTTATGCCATCAAAGGTCAGCCACAAGTTGCAAGTGATGACTGTCTGTATGCCCAGACTGTGTACAATATTTAGAATAGTAAAACAGTGCACAGATGGCACTTTGTATATTTGCTGCAATTCAAGACACATGGTGACAGAGATTAAATCAAAACATAATCTTTTACAGATGTTCAGTCAAACCACCCTTTTCTTGTTTGTTTACTTTTGTTTCCACCATCAGTAGCAGGCAGCCTCCTTGCTAACCATGCCACGCTGATGTTACAGTCAGTGGTACCAAACTACACTCTGGCAAAACACTTTCTTTAGATAAATTACCACCAGCGGCAGATTGGAGATTCACTCATGATCCTCAAGCCAAAAGTGCATTTTTTTGTAAGATCTCAATGGAGGCCAGATAACTCAGATGGTTCAACAGCTACTGTGTGGATCAATAATCCTGAGCCCAATAAGACAGATTTAGAGTCTGCCTTCTCATAATAAAAATTGTGGCACTTTCTCATGTGGTCCAGGGAGAACCTGCCTTTGGAAAGAAAACTCAAGAAGGGAAAGTTATTTGTCATTAAAATTTCAAATGCCTACAATGCAGGAGACTAGAAAAATAAATTCAACATCGTTTCACCAATTCATCAAATGTAACAGGAAGGACAAGAGGACCGTCGAAAGACAATGATACTGCTCCTACACCCAACCCCACACCATCTGGCCAGACCTCTGCATCTTGCTCATGCAAATCTGTGTTCTAATTATAGTCACAAATCCTCAATTGAAATTGGATTATAAATTGGTGTGGCTTGTGCCATACATACTTCACTGGTTGTTTGGGTCTTGAGCACTGCAACCAATGTCCATAAGAGGACTGTTCAAAGCCTCTCATGTGCCTGAACACCCTCAACAAGTTACATCTCTGTGGATCCAAGAGTAAACAAAATATACAGGGGGACAATTATTTTGGACAAATATCGAAATTGTCAACATTTCTATGTAGTGTAATGGATGTATTCAACAGGAATGATAAGAATGTCCATAGGTTTATTAGTCCATTCATATGATTAATAGTACATTGTCGGAACAGAATTCTTCAGCAGTGAAATACTGAAACGTTTCTTTTAATGTAATTTTACATGCGATCCTATCAAAGTACAGTTGGAATCACCATACAGACAGGACCGAGTTGGAGGAAATTCCAGGATATCTTAATGACTCAGTTTGACCAAGTTCAGGATGGGGTTGTGCTCACCTGACTCACTGCTCACTCATTTTTCCTTTTTTAAATAATATTTTAGTGCAGAGACCTAGATGTATTTTTTTGTTTAGGAAGAGAAAAAAATGAAAGTTTACATTTATTTTCCACTCACCCTCTCACTGCTGTGACCACGTCTTTGTGCTTGGAAAGGCAACTGAGTGCTAAAGTCATCATTTCCATTTGAACCCATTGAATTGCCAGCCGTAGTTTGCACCATTAATTAATCTGAAAAGCAGAGGACAGTGACTAATTTCTCCATGACTGTGAGGAATTTTATAATATGTTGCTTTAATTGAGATGTTTTTAAATAATATCAGTTCTACCATCATTTGATTTTAACAATCTCCTCTAAGGCTGCATTTATCAAGGCTTGTGTTGTGCTAATGTAAATGAAAAAGGCTACTCAGGTAAGTGCTTATCAACAAGTCTCCTGTATCCAATGTAAGTTGCTGCTCTGATCAATAGATATTTTCCTGTAACTGGCTACTTCAGAGCTGCCAAAGAAAAATTTTAGAAACTTGTATGGGGGTCTATCAGAAAACACTGAATTACAATTCATCTGTGTCTGTTCATTTCGGGCAGTGTAAAAGATTGTTGTTCAGCTTCATTCTTTGTCAGCTGTTGAACACAACTATGACAGTGCCAACTTGAAAGCAAAAATGCATTTCTAAATTAACAGCGTTTTGTTCTGACGGTCACTTGAAAACAGATTTTTTTGGGTTCTCCTCATGAAGAGCTGGAACACATTTCGAAAAGCTGAAGAGAAATGTTGTTTGCTTTAAAGAACCTGTAATGCAATCTGTAAAGCCAAAGGGTGGTCCCAATCAGCATGGAGCAATTGTACTACAATTTTTCCTGACAGACCCTGAGGCGTGACATCAGTTTTCCGCTTCCTGATTTATACAATATTGTTTGTCAAACACTGGTGCATCTAATCACCAAACATTTGGAAGTTGATCTCTGGGGACCAATCCTCTCCTTTAAAGTCACCTCATCATATACAATGTTGAAAAGAACATAACAGAGAAAACATGTCATGATATTTATTTAATCAACGGTATATTTCTCTATTACAAAGCTCTAATCAGAATCTGATAGAGTTTCAATGTGAATAACTGACAATTTTACCCTATATTTTTGTGTTAACCTTTCGTGTAGTCAGTTGTTTGCAAATTACTGGCACAGTGCTTGTCAAAGACTGTGAGGAAGTCAGGAGCGATAAAGAAGCAAAACATATAAATTCATAATGGAAAGCTGATAGGACAGAGGTCTGCTCTCTGTCACTCATAAAGAATATGAAATGCGGTGCCAACCCAGTTGGTGTGAATGCAACAGAATAAAGATGCTCTCCATTTGACCACAAATCAGCGGGGACACTGATTTCATTCTTTTTTAAACTTGGTTGTATTTACAAAGGGGCTGTTTGCTGATAGGAAACTAAGTGCCTGTACATCCTGACCAATCACCATTGCTTTTTATCACTTGCTTGAATTCTCTGTGACAAAGTTCCTGGTGGTCTGACCTCTTACCTAACTCAGGCATACATCTCATGAATAAGGCAAAAGTGAGGACTGCAGATGCTGGAGATCAGAGTCGAGAGTGTGGTGCTGGAAAAGCACAGCAGGTCAGGCAGCATCCCAGGAGCAGGAGAGTCGATATTTTGGGTAAAAGCCCTTCATCAGGACAGTGATGAAGGGCTTTTGTCCGAAATATCAGTCCATCTCATGAATATGATTAAACTGGCACTAACCGATATCATTTTGACACCAGCACCATTTTCCAAACTTATTTGACTAACATTTTGATCTGTCCCTATTCACCAGTCAATGGATGATATTCACCCTGAGGCAGCCATAGTGCTCAGTTGTTCTCAAGGAAAAGAAGCTCTAGGGGCATTAACTGATGTTAACATTTTTAAAATCTGAAATTGGCAATCGTTATTAACACAGGTTCCAAATTGTGAACTGACTTCTCATAATGTCATCGACAAGCCTCCAATATGGAAAACAGAGCTCAGTGCGATTGTGCAGATTATTGAGGAGCCAGAAAGCACAGCTCACCCCACACTGAAAAAGATCCTTAAAAGAATGGCTGCATAGGGAGGAGCTAACACTGAGCTTAATGATGAAAGGATTGTTGGGACTGATACATGTTCTTCAAATAGAAAGGAGGGTGCTATACTCTCCATCTGACCACTAGTATCTGATTTTAGATTGCCTCAGGTGGAAGCTGGGTCCAAACTAGAAATGTTTCACTCTTGCCTTGCAGGGGACAACAGTTCAACATTTTGTTTCATTCTTCAAAGAGTTTGCAGAGAATAGAAACTGTCATTTTTCAAATGGTGAAGGCCACCTGATATGAAAGCAAATGATTCTTGTTGCACATCAAATGAAACAATAATTTCAATGCATCAATCATATGAAAAAATTTCCAGTCTTGAAATGTAATATAGAAAAAAACACCTCACTCTCCAACTTATGTGAGCAGTGAAAGGTCATTGTAGATTTCCACAGTCCTTTCTTATACATCCTTGGTTTAAAATTATATTGGCCAATGCAAGATTAATTGACAAAGTAATTTTATTTTTTTTAGGCTCGTTGCTATAGCAGCAAAACCCAGAAACAGTAGTTTGACTAACTTTAGTTTATCAAGAAGCTAGTGTACAGACCCAGCTGCTTAAAACCTCCCCTGGAAACCCAAGGCCATTTCTTGTCAGTACAGAATGGCTCAGACACTTGCGAACAAAAAAAAGCCTAGACCCACTGAGTGATGAAACAGGTTTCATTATCTCTGTACACAAAAGCAAATTTCTTCCAAAGAAACTTAACAGTACCAATGTTTAATCTACTCAGTCTTTCAGTCATTCATTTAAATGTGGCCCATTAACAGAAGTCCCACAAAAGAAGCATTGCTTTAAATTTCTCCATATATTTAAATGTGGATTTTATTTTTCACAGTGGACAGTACTTCAGTGCTTCTTTTGTTCAGTCACCAGCAGACTGCATTTCTAGCAATATACCTTACATTAGCTTAGACACTTCATTTGATAGAATTTAATCTACTCATTCTTCTGTTTGCTATTTTAAACCAATTAAAATAGGTTAATCCTTGATTAAAATGTGATTTTAAAAAATTAATTCATAGGATGTGAACATCACTGGCTAGGACCTGTGTTTATTGCTTGTCCCTAATAGTCCCAAGGACAATTGAGAGTCAATCACATTGCTGTGGGTCCAGAGTCACATGTCTGCCAGACCAGATAAGGATGGCAGATTTCCTTGCTGAAAGGACAACAATGAACCAGATAGATTTTTCAACAATAATCACCTGTGTTTTAATTTCAAATTTTAGTAAAATTAAATTTCACCATGGGATTAGAACCCATGACCTGAGAACACTGGTCTCAGAGCTCTGAATTGTTGGTGCAGTAACATTACTGCTGTGGTACCAGCTCACCATTGCTTCAAAAATAACAGAATGTCCTAAGCATGATAACAGGAGATGGAAACATTTTCTTCAGGTTTTTAAACCTCAAGAGTAGTGAGCAACATTCACAACGTCAGCTTTGGTTGTTCTCAGAAACAGGTAACAGTCACCATCTTGAACCATGGCAGTCTCGGTGAAAATGGTGTTCCCAAAATTGGTGCAAAGTAGGGATTTCCAAGATATAATTCCAGTGATGGTGATGGAACATTGATTAAAGTCAAGAGGGTACATGATTTGAAGTGCTGATGTTCCAAAGAACTTGCTTCGCTTGTCGTACTGACTTTTTAAAATTCATTCACAAGATGAGGGCATCACTGACCAGACCAGCATTTATTGCCCAGAGGACAGCAGGGAGTCAACCACAGTGCTGTGAGTCTGCAGTCACATGTTGGCCAGACCAGGTAAGGATGGCAGTCGAGAGCGTGGTGCTGGAAAAGCACAGCAGGTCAGGAGCAGGAGAATTAATGTTTCGGGCAAAAGCCTCTCATCAGGAATAGATAGTAGTTTCCTTCCTTAAAGGACATTTGTGAATCAGATGGTTTTTTCCAACAATCAGCAGTGGTTTCACAGTTATTACTGAACTCTTATTTCCAGATTTTTATTGAGTTCACAGTCCATGATCTGCCATGGACAAGATTCAAATCTAAGCTCCAGAAATTTGCTTGAGTCCCTGGATTAACGGTCCAGCGATAATACCTATAGGCCATCGCCTCTCCCTAAGAGGGACTTGATGATGAGGTAAGCTTTACAAGTAGCAATACTTCACTCATGCTATCAACATCCATTTTTGGGCTGTAAGGTGTAAGTCAGCATCAGTTAGCTTTGCACGCTCAGCAAGGAAAGATTTCATTCGGACTGTGACACGGCCAGAGTGAGTATAACATTCAGGGACTCTGAAAACAGTGTGGGAATTCAGTGCAGAAAGGAAGAGGTGTTTTTTATTTTGCTTGCTTTTTTAAACAGGATAAGCTGAAGCCCAGGTTCAGGGTCCCAGCACAAAATAAAAATTGACATCACAGGAAAATCATCAGTTCATTGGTTAGAAATAGCTACTAATTTAAAACTTGGTAGAGTAGAGGTGCAGGGCCAGGCAATGAGTTGTACCTGCATGATGTGGGAGTTAGTGGACCCCATTGTGATTCATAGTGACCACGTCTGTAAAAAGTGTTAGTTGCTTGAGGAACTCCAGCTCAGAGTTGATGAGCTGGACTCTGAGCTTCAAACACAGATATATCAGTGAGGAAGACAGTTACCTGGATGCTGTGTTTCAGACATAGCTACACCCATTAGATTACCTATCTAGAATTTAGTTAATGGTCAGGGACAGGAGGATGTGCTCAAGAGTGAGGCAATTTGAGGGATCTGAGATTGCTACTGAAGGAGCCCTTCAGCTTGTCCGACAGGTTTGAGACTCTTGTTCCCTTTGTGGATGAGAGTTGGGGCTATAGGGAAGATGAAAAAACTGACCATAGCACCATGGAAAAGGGAGTTGTTCAAGAGGGGCAGGAAAGAGAAATATAGTTGTATTGGGGGATGTTATGGTCGGGGAATTGACCAGGATTGAGAGTCCTAAAGGCCACATTGCCTGGTGATCAGGTTCAGGATATCCCATCTGGGCTATAGGAGAACTTAGAGTGGGAGGGGAAAGATCCAATTGTCATGGTTCATGCAGGTACCAATGATATAGGTAAAAAGAGGAAAAAGGCTCTGCTGACAGAATTTGAGCAGTTAGGAACTAAAGGAGAAAGCAGATCACAAATGTAACAATTTCCAGATTACAATTTGAGCCAAACTGGCACAAGGTTAACAAGATTAGTGAGGTAAACATATGGCTCAAAGATTGATGTGGGAGAAAGAGGTTCCAATTCATAGGTCATTGATAGCCCATTACTCGGGAAGGAGGGACAGGCTCCACCTGAATCATGCTGGGACCAGGGTCATGGTGAGTCACATGATTAAGGCTTAAAACTATTTTTTTTGGGGTGGGGGGGCACAGGTTCATTTGAATCGGGCTCGTATAGAAAGGACTGGCAGATGCACAGATTGCAGGGGGGGGGGGAGGGTTGCCTTGTTAGGAAGAAATGACATTAAATAAATACAGTGTAACAAGAAACAATTTAGGGTCAGAAGGTGTAGAGTCTGTGTGGGTAGAGTTGAAAAAAAGGGGAAAAAAAAACCCTGATGGTAGTTATGTACAGACTTCCAGCAGTAGTCAGGATGTGGTAATGAAAATAAATAAGAAGGTAAAAACGGTATGTAAGAAAGGCACCATTACAATAATCGTGAGAACTTCAATTTGCAGGTGGACCGGTAAAATCAGGGTTGGTCGCAGATCCCAAGAAAAGGAAGTCATGGATTGTCTACAGGGTGGTGTGTTGGATCAGCTTATAGTGGAACCCACTAGGAAAAAGGCAATTCTGGATTTGGTGATGTGTAATGAGGCAGATTTGATAAGGGAGCTTAAGGTGAAGAAACTCGTAGGGGGCACTGAGCGTAATATTATAGAATTCACCCTGTAGTTTGAGAGGGAGAAGCTGGAATCAGATGCATCGGTATTACAATTGAGAAAATGCAACTCCAAAAACATAAGAGAGCAGCTGGCCAGAATGGTCTGGAAGGGGACCCTCGCAGGGAAGATGGTGGATGTCCTGAGGGAACTTCAGAAGGCAAAGCTGAAGTTCATCCCAAGGAGAAAGAAACAGACTGAGGGGAGAACGAGACAACCATGACTGACAAGGGAAGTCAGGGACAGCACAAAAGCAAAAGATAAAGTATAAAATGTGATGAAGATTGGAATGCATGGGACTGGGAAAACTACAACTTTTTCCGCACAGAGGTGGTTTGTATGTGGAATGACTGGCAGAGAGGTGGTAGATGTAGGCACAGTTATAACATTTAAAAGACATTTGGATAGGTACACGAACAGGAACGATTTTGATATGGGTCAAATGCAGGCAAGTGGAACCGGTTAGTTTAGGAAATTTGGACAGGTTAGATCCAAGGGTCTGGTTCTGTGCTATATGATTCTATGTCTCCATAACCAAAATTGCAAAAAACAAGGTGGAGGTGAAATATGAGAGTCAGCTAGTTAGTAATATCAAAGAAAATTACAAGAGGATTTTCCAGTTATATAAAAAGTAAGACAGAAACAAGAATGGACTTTTGGACCACTGGAAAATGAAGTAGTAATAAGGGACAATGAGTTGGCACAGGAACTGAATGGGTACTTTGTATCAGCATTCATGGTGGAAGACAATAGAACTTCAAGAAAGTCAGAGGTGACTGTAGCGGTCATCATTAAGGAGAAGGTGCTGGGGAAGCTGAAAAGTCTGAAGGTAGGTAATTCACCTGGACTAGATGGACAACACCCCAAGGTTCTAAGGGAGATAGCTGAGGAGATTGTGGAGACATTGGTGGCATCTTTCAGGAATCATTGGAGTCAGTGAGGGTCCCAAAGGAGTAGAAAATGGATAATGTAACATACCTGTTTAAAAAGAGAAGGAGATAGAAGACAGGGAATTATAGGCGTGTTAGCCTGAACTCAGTCTTTGCTAAGATTTTATGAAAGGGATGGCTGAGTACTTAAGATTGGCTGACTGGAAGAAGGAAGAGAGTAGGGAAAAAGGGATATTTTTCAGGATTGCTGACAGTGATTAGTGCAGTTGCACAGGGGTAAGTGTTGAGACCATAACTCTTCATGTTATACGTTAATGATGTGAACAAAGGAATGAATGCTAAGTTTGCAGTTGACACAATGACAGGTGGAGGGACAGGAAGGGTTGAGGAACAGGAGGCTGCAGAGTAACTTGGACAGCACAAGAAAGTGGGCAAGGAAATCGTAGGTGGAATACAATGTGGGCAAGTGAGAGGTTATGCGTTTTGGTGGGAAGAACAGAGGTGGAGACTGTATTATAAATGGGGAAAGGCTTCAGAAATTGCACTTCGAATATTTTGAGCAGTTTTGGGTCCCATATCTCAGGAAGGATGTGCTGGCCTTGGAGGGGATCCAGAGGAGGGTTACAAGAATAATACCAGAATAAAGGGCTTTTCATATGAGGAGTGGTTGAGAACTCTGGATCTGGACTTGATGGAGTTTAGAAGGATCTCATTGAAACCTCTTCCAGGTAGCTCAGGATAAAATATATTCAACTTGCCAGGATAAGTACACCTCCAACAATACTCAGCAGCTCACCGTCCACAACAAATTAGTTTAATCTGGCACCCCATCCACCACTTCACATTCACTCCCTCCAGCACCAGCTCCCTGCGTACACCATCTCCAAGACATCCTGCAGAAATTCACTGAAGCTCCTTTGACAGCACTATCCAAACCCTCAACTTCTACTCCATAAAAGGGCAAGGTAATGGGATCACTATTACCTGCAAGTTTCCCTCAGTGCCACACAGCATCCTGACTTGGAACGATGTTGCTAATCCTTCACTGTCAAAATGAGTTGAAATCTTGGGACTCCCTCTCTGACAGCTGTGGGTTTTGCCAACACTTTATGAACTTCAGCCGTTCAAGAAGACAGCTCCATTTCACCTTCCATGGGCCAATTAGGAATGGGCAAGAAATGCTGACCTCACCAACGCTGTCCATATTCCATGAACAAGTTTTCGAAAATGGATGGTGAATTAATTTTCCCAAATATTATCCACACAGAAGACTGATAGAGTTATAGAGTCATAGAGAAGTACAGTATGGAAACAGACCCTTCAGTCCTACTCATTCATGCTGACCAGATATCCCAACCCAACCTAGTCCCATCTGCTAGCACTCAGCCCATATCCCTCCTATTCATATACCCATCCAAATGCCACGTAAATATTGCAATTGTACTAGCCTCCACCACTTCCTCTGGCAGCTCATTCTATATATGTACTACCCTCTGCATGAACCTCAGCCTCCGACAGTCCAGGGAAAACAGCCCCAGCCTGTTCAGCCTCTACCTGTAGCTCAGATCCTCCAACCCTGGCAACATCCTTGTAAATCTTTTCTGAACCCTTTCAAGTTTCACAACATCTTTCCAATAGGAAGGAGACCAGAATTGCACGCAATATTCCAAAAGTAGCCTAACCAATGTCCTGTACAGCTGCAACATGACCTCCCAATGCCTGTATTCAATAGTCTGACCAATAAAGGAAAGCATACAAAACGCCTTCTTCATTATCCTATCTACCTGTGACTCCACTTTCAAGGAGCTATGAGCCTGCATTCCAAGGTCTCTTTGTTCAGCAACACTCCCTCGGGGCTTACCATTAAGTGTATAAGTCCTGCTAAGATTTGCTTTCCCAAAATGCAGCATCTCGTGTTTATTTAAATTAAACTGCATCTGCCACTTCTCAGCCCATTGACCCATCTGATCAAGATCCTGTTGTCATCTGAGGTAACCTTCTATGCTGTCCACTGCACCTCCAATTTTGGTGTCATCTGCAAACTTACTAACTATACCTCTTATGTTCACATCCAAGTCATTTATATAAATGACAAAATGTAGTGTACCCAGCACCAATCCTTGTGGCACTCCACTGGTCATAGGCCTCCACCAGCACCCTCTGTCTTCTACCTTTGACTTCATAATATTTCTCCAATAAATGATGGATGTTAACCGTTGCTGAGGAAATGGTAGTGTACTCAAGTACAGTACATTTATTGGACAGTATAGAAGTTGGGAGGTCATGTTGCGGCTGTACAGGACATTGGTTTGGCCATTTTTGGCATACTGCATGCATTTCTGGACTTCCTACAATAGGAAGGATACAGTGAAACTTGAACGGGTTCAGAAAAAATTTACATGGATGTCGCTAGGGTTGGAGGGTTAAAGCTGTTGCAGGGAGAGGCTGAATAGGTTAGAGCTATTTCCCCTGGGGTGCCAGAGGCTGAGGGGTGACCCCTTAAAGAAGTTTATAAAATCACGAGGGGCATGGATAGGGTAAATAGATAAGGGTTTTTCCCTGGGTGGTGTGGTATCTAAAACTAGAGAGCATAGGTTTAAGTTGAGAAGGGAAAGATTTAAAAAGGGTCTAAGGGTCAACTTTTTCATGCAGAGGGTGGTACGTGTATGGAATGAGCTGCCAGAGGATGTGGTGAAGGCTGATACAATTACAACATTTAAAAGGAATCTGGATGGGTATGTGAATAGGAAGGGTTTAGAGGGATATGGGCCAAATGCTGGCAAATGGGACTGAATTCATTTAAGATATCTGGTTGGCATGGACACGTTGGACAGAAGGGTCTGTTTCCTTGCTGTACATATCTATGACTCTGCAACATAGGTTTAGAAAAACCTTTATGGCTATTGTGTCCTCTTTTATTTCTCTCCATTCCCAATATGGTGTTCAATAAATTTCCTGATGAGACTCCCCTTTGTTTTGGAAGGTCAACAACAATGTTGGCCAGCTATTAGCATCTTCAAATGAGTATCTGCAGAGGGAGTATACCTGCAGTCATTTGAGAAAAGGAAGATTTTATGCATGAATACTTGACAATCACCATGAAATTCCCAAATTATACTGTGTTGCACTCAGCTATACAGTACCAAAGAAGTTACGTTATGCAGCATAGCCTGCATGGCTATACCCAAAATACCACCAACTAAACTACGGTGGCTCAGTGGTTAACACTGCTGCCTCACAGTGCCAGGGACTTGGGTTCGATTCCAGCCTCCGGCAATTGTCTACGTGGAGCTTATACATTCTCCCCGTGTCTGTGTGGGTTTCCTTTGGGTGCTCCGGTTTCTTCCCACAATCCAAAGATGTGCAGGTTAGGTGAATTGGCCATGCTAAATTGCCCATAGTGCTCAGGGATGTGTAGGTGAGGTGCATTAATTCGGGGTAAATGTAGGATCATAGGGTAGGGGAATGGGTCTGGTTGGGTTATTCTTCAGAGGGTAGTTGTGGACTCATTGGGCCAAAGTGCATGTTTCCAAACTGTAACAATTCTATGACTCAAAAGCTGCAAGCACTGACAGAGCTGGCTAAAAATGGGGACATGGGGAATAGTTTTCAAAAGGCCCAGTAGACATGTCGTCAGATACAAAGTTGTTGTAATGACTGCGAGGATACTTGTCACTGGTATACATCATTTTGCAGCAGAGAGCGGCGGGAGCTGGACGAAAGTGAAGTCGGAGCGCAGAGGCTGTTGGGAAGGTGGGTGAGTGTTATTTAAGTAGGTGTGTTCTAGGCCCCAGGTCCTACACAGTAGGGCCTCCTCGAACCTAAATTAAAAGTCCACAGACTTGTAACAAAACATGGGGGTCGAGGGAAGTTTCTGTTGAGAAAAGAGTGAGTCTTTGGCTCAGGAGTCTTCAACAAAGAGGTTGAGAGAAATGATTACGCCACAGTTGAAGAGGGTGAAGACATGACTGCCAAGCTGACTCAGTGTACTGCGTGCATGATATGGGAGGTCAGGGACTCTGGTGTAGCTGGCTCGTATAACTGTGGAAAGCGTGTGCACGTTCAGCTTCTGACAGAGCATATTGCAGCACTGAAGAAAGAACTAGATGACCTCAGGCTCACCCGAGAGAATGAGATCTTTCTGGACAGGACCTTCAGCGAGGTTCTTACTCTGAGCATACCAGAAGAGAGTAGAAGGGAGAAGATGATGAGGAAGGCAGAGATGGGACAAGTGCAAGAGACCCCAGGGGAAGTACCTGTCAGGAACAGGTTGAATCTCTTGGAAACCGTAGAGACAGATGTCACTGCCAGTCCGAGAGGCGGTCAGGTCTGCCAATCAGAAATTGGTGTGGAGGCAGAGCCAAGAAGTCAGACATCACACAGAGCCATGGTAATAGGGGACTCCATAGGGACTGAAAGGAGTTTCTGCGGCAACAGGTGGGATTTGAGGATAGTGTGTTGCCTTCCTGGTGCCAGGATTAAGGACATCACAGACAGAGTGCAGGAATCCTCAAGGGCGAAGGTGAAGAGCCAGATGTGATGGTGCATGTCAGCACAAATGACGTCAGGAAGAAGAGGAGAGACATTCTACAGCGGGACTTCAGAGAATTCGGAAGAAGGCTGAAAAGCAGGACATCCAAGGTGGTTATCTCCGGTTTGCTTCCAGTTCCTCGGGCTGAAGAGGACAGGAACAGGGAGATAATGGACTTGAACGTGTGGCTGGGGAACTGGTGCAGGAAGCAAGGATTTAAATTCTTGGATCACTGGGGTATGTTTAGCGGTAAGGATAAAATATACAAGAGGGATGGGTTCCACCTTAATAGGTGGGGGACCAGCATTCTGGCAGGTAGGTTTGCCACAGCAACACAGCTGCGTTTAAACTAAATAGCTGGGGGGAGGGGACAAACTGGAAGTTTAAGAAGGAAGTTAAAGGGAAAGTTAGAACAAGTTAGAGCTTGAGGCTCATTTGGAAATTGGCAGTTACGATGTTGTGAGGATAACTGAGACATGGACAGGGCCTGGGAAATTAATATTCAAGGCTATACGTGCTATCATAAGGACAGACTGACTGGCAGAGGGGGTGGGGTGGCCCTGTTGGTAAGGAATAATATTTAGTCCCTTGTGTGGGGGGACCTAGAATCATGGGGTGTAGAGTCAGTATGGATAGAGATGAGAAATTCTAACAGTAGAATGACCCTAATGGGAGTTATCTACAGGTCCCTAAAAAGTAGCCTGGATGTAGTATGTAAGTTGAATAAGGAGCTGAAATTGGCCTGTCGCAAAGATATTACTACAGTAGACTGGGAGAATCAGATGGTACTGGACCCCAAGGAAGGGAGTTTGTGGAGTGCCTCCAAGATGGATTCTTAGAAAAACTTGTGCTGGAGCCGACCAGGGAGAAAGCAATTCTGGATCTGGTGTTGTGCAATGAACTGGATTTGATCAGGGACCTCGAAGTAAAGGAGCCATTAGGAGGTAGTGATCACAATACAATAAGGTTTAATCTGCAGTTTGAAAGGGAGCGGGTAGAATCAGAAGTGACAATATTTCAGTTGAATAAGGGGAACTATGGAGCTATGAGGGAGGATCTGGCCAAAGTTCAATCGTGCAATACCATAGCAGGGACAGCAGTGGAACAACAATGGCAGGTATTTCTGGGTATAATGTAGAAGATGCAGGATCAGTTCATTCCAAAAAAGAAGAAAGATCCTAAGGGGAG